>NW_027518237.1:2127810-2312870 GCF_023851605.1 Tamandua tetradactyla | reverse complement strand
TTACCACATGATTGTGTGATTGTGAAAACCTTTTGTCTGATGCTCCTTTTAGCCATGGAATGGACAGATAAGCAGAAAATGAGGTAAAAAATAAATAGTAGCAGAGGTTAAGGGGTTAAAAAGATTGTGTAAATTGCAATACTAGTGGTCAATGAGAGGGAGGGAAAAGGGCTGTGGGGTATATGCATTTTTTCTTTTGTCTTATTAATTTTTCAGGAGTGATGCAAATATTCTAAAAACTATTATGAAGATGATTATACAGCTATGTGATGATATTGTGAACAATTGATTATATACTTTACAGATTATAAGTTGCCTGCATATATCTCAGTAAAAGTATCAGAAAAGGAAAGGATATTATGTGTCCAGGGATAAGTATTTACAGTCCACTTTTCAATAAGTAAAGCAGATTTTGTATGGATGCAGTGCTATAATATTATCGTGTCTTTATTCCACAGTTGTGACCCAACACTAAACACTTTCTTGCTTGGTAAAGGTATTTGTAAAATGGTGGATACAAAAATGGCATTTGAATTGAATCTTCTTATTCATAATACTTAATAGTCTCTTCCAGTTTGGCATTTTCCAGTAATTTGAGATTGTCTCAAATGTATAAGTACATGATAAAGTATTGATCCATGGTGTTTTTCATGTGGTATTTCTTGTCTTCACCTCAACACCATATGAACCATTATTCAAAATATCTTAACAATTTGGAAAATATATTCCAAAACAATCCATAAATTATGCAAGTATGAGCTTGAAAAATGGATGTAGAAATTATTGCACAATATCAAATATTTAATGAAACAAAAAAGGATATGTGTCAAGAATATTTAAATAGAGATAGATTCAATTTAGGAACCTATCAAATAGGAAAAAAACTTAAAACAATTCTATTCTGAATTCTTTAAATAACAGAACTCATTGGAAGTGCAAAATATCTCTGGAGCATTTTGCATAGAGCCATGGTAATCTCTGTTCCACAGACGATTGAGTTGGTCAACAGAGGTGAGGCCACTGTTAGCAACAAAAGATGATGACTGGTAGGAGGTAATGGAAAGGCTGGAGAGAAGTACCTGAAAATGACGAGCTGTGTTCCAGTAGCCATATTTCTTGAAGATGATTGCATAATGATATAGCTTTCAAAAAGGGATTGTGTCATTGTGAAAAACTTGTGTCTGATACTTCTATCTACCTTGTCAACAGACAGGTGGAAGATATGGGGAAAATCAATTAAAGGGGGAACAAGTGTTAAAATAAATTTAGTTGGAAATGCTAGTGATCAATGAAAGGGAAGGGTTAGGGGTATAATATGTATAATTTTTTTTCTGTTTTATTTTTATTTCATTTTCTGAATAGATGCAAATATTCCATGAAATGATCATGATGATGAATATGCAACTATGTGGTGATATTGTGAATTACTGATTATGTATGGAGAACAGAATGATCAAAGTTAAGAATGTTTGCATTTACTGGTGTTTTTGGCATTCAGAAAATTAAACAGAAAAATTTAAAAAACATCTAAAAATGCATGGTCCACACTACCTGCCTCCAAAAGGTCTGTCGTAGTCAGGCAGGGGTCAGGGCCAGCGGAGGGTTAGCTGAGTAGGGGGCACTGCCCACCACGCAGCCGCTGGCAACCAGGGCACTGGTGGTAACTGCAGGTCAGGGAAGCCAGGGAGGGTCTGGAGGCACACTACTCCAAAAGGCCAGGGCTTCCAGCAGGTGGAGACCAATCAGCGTGGTGAGCATGAAGGCATCAATCTCCACTGCCAGTGGAAGATGCCAGCAGTATAACATCAGGACTGCTTGAAATCTTTTGGTCACCGAATCCTTCTGACAGTTTGGGAGCGGTGGTGGGGAGAAGCTGCACCCAGGCAGCGGTGTGTCCGTCAGATGTGCGGGGTGGTTAGAGATGCGGGGGTCGGCCTGGCAGGGGGATCAGGGTGCTGGAAGGGACCCCAGAGAGTTGGGCTGCAGGCAGGATGGCAAGGTGCAGGGCTCTGAGTGCCCGATGTGGCGGGGAGGGCATGGGAGGCTGAACTAGGGCAACACTGGCACAAGGTTGGCGGCCAGTAGGGTCCTGTGGTTGGGAGACGGACAGCACGTTGGGGAGGGCCCCTCACCACAATCTGGCTAAGCAACGCAGCCCTCCTCAGTCTCAGCTCTTGGGGATGCAGGTGGCGGCTGTGGTCTCAAGTTCCTAAATGGTTTCAGTGCGCATGCTCATGGTTGAGCTGCAAAGCTAAGCAGGGTCAGGCGCGGTGCGGGTTTGGACGGGAGACCACCCGCCAATCGCATCTCTTTTCAGGTTTATTGATTCAATGGTTGGTGACAGGTAACTCATTACCAGTACCACCTGGGTGAAAAATCGAATGATTGCAAACTGCCGCACCTGTGCTGAGGGTGCCAGTCTGGGGAAAGCAGGGACTTGGGAATAAATCTGTATATATTAGCTGCACTCTTTCTTAAGTCTTTGGGAATTTATTTTGTCCTAAACACTGACATCAGTGCATGCATCCGGGTGGATAATCAACAGCTCGCAGTCTCATCACACAGGTGTGCAGTTAGGACCATGATCATTTTGTAGACTCAGAAATCAAAGCAAGAAAAGGGCTCATACAAGCCATACTTTTTCTCCCTCCTTCTCGTTCACCACTGGTATACACAAATACACTATTTGCTTTACCCTTCCTGCTCTCTATTATTTATTGATTCTTTCTCCACACCATTTTTGCACATCAATCCATAGTCTGGATGAAAGGAGCAGCAGGAAAAATGGATTTCCCAAGAACACATTCCCATTGTGAAAGTGGAATCTTTCAATGATCATCTTCAAGAGTCAAGGTCTGGGGAACAGGGCTCAACAGTTTCAGGTAATTCCCTGCAGCCACACCACTCTACCATAAAGGAAAATTGATGTCCAGAGAATGCCTATGAGTCACCAGCAGCATAACATCAGGACTGCTTGAAACCTCTTGGCCACTGAATCTTTCCTTTGTCTCACTTCTCCCTTCCCCTTTGGGTTAAGCAGGCTTTCTCATTCCCTTTATGCTGGTTACCTGCCAGTCCAGTGAGTCCTGTCCCATGTTTCCAGGGAGATTTGCACCCCTGGGTGCAGGTCCTATATGGCACAAGGGGAGTGGTGCATTCACCTGCTGAGTTCGCCCAGAGAGAGGAGGCCTCTGTGAGCAACAAAAGATGATGACTGGCAGGACGGAATAGAGAGGCTGGAGGAAAGTGACTGAAAATGCAGGGCTGCATTCCAGTAGCCATGTTTCTTGAAGAGAATTGTAGAATGATATAGCTTTCACAATGTGACTGTGTGATTGTGAAAACCTTGTGCCCGACACTCCTTTCATCTACCTTGTCAACAGATGACTAGAACATGTGGAATCAGAAGAGATAATAGGGGGAACAAATAGTTTTAAACTAAAATAAATTTAGTTGGATCACGAAGTCATCGACCTCTGCTGCCAGGGAACCATGCCGGTGGACGTCTTGCCTGACATGAAACAGTTAAAAATGGACAAAGTAAAAACTAGAGGAGATGCAAAGCAATAAAATCAGAGTTAATGGTGTGTATTTACATGGACCCCTTAGAAATAAAAAGGGAGTATAAGAGGCTTCTATGAACCCCTTTAAGCCAACAAACTAAACTTAAGATGATCTGGATAATTTCTTACAAACACACAAACAACCTATACTGATTGGAGGATTCATAGAAGGTATCATCAAACCACTCATGAGGGAAGAGACTTAATCAGTTATCAAAAGCCTCCCTATAAACAAAAGCTAAGGACCAGTTGACTTCACAGGGTAATTTTATCAAACATTCCAGATAGAACTAATAACATTCTGTTCAAACTCTTCCAAAAATTTGAATAAAAGGGAACTCTACTGTATTTGTTTGTTAAAGCTGCTGGAATGCAATATGCCAGAAATAGAAATATAATCGGTATATACCCAGAAGATTTGAAAGCAGAGATAGTAACAGACATTTGCACACCATTGATCATAATCACAGTATTTTCAACTGCCAAAGGATGGAAATATTTCAAATTTCCATCAATAGAGGAATGGATAAAGAAAATAGGGTATATACATAAGATGGAATATTTTGAAGCAGCTGGAGGAAATGGGCTCCTGAAGTATGTGGTAACTTAGATGAAACTTGAAGACATAATGTTGAGTGAAATAAGCCAGACACAAAAGGAGAGATATCTAGAATATGTAAACTCACTGTCTTGAAAATGTAGAATGTAGGGTGCCAAGAGATAGGCAGAAACTATAGAAGGGAGAGCAGTTACATAATATGCTCAGAATTGTTAAGATGGTTGAACATAAATGTTTGGGAATGGATAGAGGTGGTGGTAGCTCGTTGTTGGAATTATAGGTAACACTGTCTTATGGTAGGTGAATTTGATTGAAAGGGGTTGTTTAAAGTCAGTTAGTCAGTATGTCACTGATTAACACTACAAATAGAAATAAATTCTTCCATGAATTACTAAAAATGTACAGCATTTGTACAGATAGAAGTGTTTTAGATGGGGAAAGTTACCTAATCTGAGTTATAGTCAATGTTTGACATTAATGTCTTAAATTTTTTTTATCAGCAGTAACAGGTGTACCATACCAATACTAGGGGTCAATAATGATGGGTGTTAAGTGATATTGGGTGTTTTTTATTTTCATTTTTATGTCTATCTGCATATATTTATTTTTTGCCATGGGTAGGCACTGGGAATCCAACCCAGGTCTCTGAAATGTATCTGTTATTTTTCTCTTTGATACAATGAACATTGTCTAAAATTTAATTTGATGATGATTGTACAACTAAGTGGTGATAGTGGGAAATATTGATTGGTACTTTTGGTGGAATATATGGTGTGTGAATATATCTCAACAAAATGTGCAGATGCAAAAGAAAACCTCCCCCATGTCATTTACATTTTGTCTGCTATCAGAGAATCATATCTGAAAAACATAATTTAATATTACAGAGCCTTCTATGAAAATTATGCATAAGCCTATTCAGTATAAAGCAATAAGAATTATCAATGAATATTAACTGATGAAAGATCATCAGCTGTTTTTGATTGACCATTGCCGGAACATGCATTAATGATGAAAACTTGCAACAACCTTGTGAATTCATCTATGAAAAGACTAACACAATGTAGGTACTGTCACTTGAATTATTATAGTAAAATTAATGACTGAACTAAAAAGGGAGCATCCATAAAATTTTGAATATTGTACTGAATATGAAAATTCTATGCTTAAGAAATGTTTACTAGAGAAGATTAGAAATGAAGCAGCAGCAAATGGTGTAAACTAAGTTCAATTTCTCTCTTGGGTTATGATATGCACTGCATGATATGGAAATGTAATAATTAAACTTCTTATGGTTTTATATTTTATTCAAAAACATGGAATTGGTTGTTTATATTAACTAAATAAAAATGGACTTAGTGAGAAATACTTTTCAGCATACATGAAAATATTTCCTGCTTTTCTTTAAAACTGTTGCAGAGGGGCCAAGATGGCAGTTTAACAATGTGCGCGTTTTAGTTCATCCTCCAGAACAACTGCTAAATAACCAGAAACAGTACAGAACAACTACCAGAGCCATGATAGTAACCAGACAAACAGCGTACCCCAGTCTGGACCATCCGGACTGGCTGCGAGTCTCTGGAACAGTGAGTTCCCCAAGCTGCGGCAGTTTCCCAAGTTGCGGTTACCAGTGCCCAGCACCCCTCCCCCACAGGAGGCTTCCCAGAGGGAAAGAAATGAGACTCTAACAGTAGCGGGAACTGAGTCCAAACAAACACCAATTGTGGCGTTAATAAACAAATTCTGACTACTAAAAATAGGCTCCCAGATCAGGCGAAACTGGTCAAGGTGGAGGTCGCCTATTGGCTAACCAAAAAAGAGGAAAGGGGATGATACAGAGGTTTTTGTGGCTGTTTCTATGGAGGCTTGGCTGCCTCTGGATTCAGCGGCGGGATTACACAGGCTGCAACTGCCCCAGGTATACACAGAAACAGGCTGCTTTCAGGGCTGTCTCCCACCTGAGCCTTCCCCAGGGGAGGTGTGAAACGCAACTCAGGTGGAATCCCTCTCTCAAGGAATTCAGACCCCAGGGCTTGGCAATTTGAAGCCATTAAAACCAGACTACAATCTCTCCTCTGTCTCCACCACGCCCCCAGCAAGGAGAGCCTTCCAAAGTTAAAGGGGCCACATCATCTTTTGCTGGTGGGACCCACAGACAGACAAGCACCACATACTGGGCAGGATAATAAAAACAGAGACCAGAGACTTCACAGGAAAGTCTTTCAACCTGCTGGGTCTCACCCTCAGGGAAAACTGATGCAGGTGACTCCTTCCCCCTAAAAGGAGGCCAGTTTAGTCCAGGAAAACCCATCTGGAGTCTGTAATACATATGTAGACCCTCCTAAGGGTGGGGAGGGAAAAGGCACCTTACAAGCAGGACAAGAAACAAGAAAACAATAACTGAAAAATTACCCTCTGTTAAGCAAAACTTAAGCTAGAGGCCCAGAAAAAGCTGAACTGAAGGTCAAAGAACAGATAGACAACAAACTCATCTAGCAAGAAAACCCTAGGTAAGATAAGTGAAAGCAATCTCCAGAATAAACTAATTAAGGTAATTAAATGTCCAGACACCAGCAAAAAATAACAAATCACACCAGGAAAATTGAAGATATGGCCCAGTCAAAGGAAAAAACCAATAGTTCAAATGAAATACAGGAGCAGAAACAACTAATTCAGAATATACAAACAGAAATGGAAAATCTCATCAAAAACCAAATCAATGAATTGAGGGAGGACATAAAGAAGGCAAGGAATGAACAAAAAGAAGAAATGGAATGTCTGAAAAAACAAATCACAGAACTTATGGGAATGAAAGATACAGTAGAAGAGATGAAAAAAAGAATGGAAACCTACAATGGTAGATTTCAAGAGACAGAGGTTAGAATTAGTGAACTGTAGGATGGAACATCTGAAATCCAAAAAGAAACAGAAACTATAGGGAAAAGAATGGAAAAATATGAGCAGGGGTTCAGGGAATTGAATGATAATATGAAGTGCAAAAATATACGTGTTGTGGGTGTCCCAGAAGGAGAAGAGAAGGGAAAAGGAGGAGAAAAACTAATGGAAGAAATTATCACTGAAAATTTCCCAACTCTTATGAAAGACCTAAAATTAAAGATCGAAGAACTGCAATGCACCCCAAAGAGAATAGATCCAAATACACATTCTCCAAGACACTTACTAGTCAGAATAGCAGAGGTCAAAGAGAAAGAGAGGATCTTGAAAGCAGCAAGAGAAAAGCAATCCATCACATACAAGGGAAACCCAATAAGACTATGTGTAGATTTCTCAGAAGAAACCATGGAAGCTAGAAGACAGTGGGATGATATATTTAAATTACTAAAAGAGAAAAACTGCCAACCAAGAATTCTATATCCAGCAAAATTGTCCTTCAAACATGAGAGAGAAATTAAAACATTTTCAGACAAAAAGTCACTGAGACAATTTGTGACCAAGAGACCAGTGCTGCAAGAAATGCTAAAGGGAGCACTAGAGAGAGACAGGAAAAGACAGAAGAGAGAGGTGTGGAGAAGAGTGTAGAAAGAAGGAAAATTAGATATGATAAATAAAATACAAAAGACAAAATGGTAGAGTAAAGTACTACCCAAAGAGTAATAACACTAAATATTAATGGACTGAACTCCCCAATCAAAAAACATAGACTGGCAGAATGGATTAAAAAGCAGGATCCTTCTATATGCTTGTCTACAGGAAACACATCTTAGACCCAAAGATAAGCATAGGTTGAAAGTGAAAGGTTGGGAAAAGATATTTCATGCGAATGGCAACCAGAAAAGAGAGGAGTTGCTATACTGATATCCAACAAATTAGACTTCAAATGTAAAACAGTTAAAAGAGACAAAGAAGGACACTATCTACTAATAAAAGGAACAATTCAACAAGACATAACAATCATAAATATTTATGCACCGAACCAAAATGCCCCAAAATACATGAGGCATACACTGCAAATACTGAAAAGGGAAATAGACACATCTACCATAATAGTTGGAGTCTTCAATTCCACACTCTCATCAATGGACAGAACATCTGGACACAGGATCAATAAAGAAACATAGAATTTGAATATTACAATAAATGAGCTGGACTTAACAGACATTTATAGGACATTACATCCCACAACAGCAGGATACACCTTTTTCTCAAGTGCTCATGGATCATTCTCAAAGATAGACCATAGGCTGGGTCACAAAGCAAGTCTCAACAAATTTAAAATGATGGAAATCATACACAACACTTTCTCTGATCATAAAGGAATGAAGTTGGAAATCAATAATAGAGTGCCAGAAAATTCACAAATACATGGAGGCTCAACAACAAACTCTTAAACAATGAGTGGGTCAAGGAAGGAATTACAAGAGAAATCAGTAAATATCTCGAAGTGGATGAAAATGAAAACACAACATATCAAAACTTATGGCATGCAGCAAAGGCAATGCTAAGAGGGAAATTTATTGCCCTAAATGCCTATATCAAAAAAAGAAGAAAGGGAAAAAAATTCGGGAATTAACTGTCCACTTGGAAGAACTGGAGAAAGAACAGCAAACTAATCCCAAAGCAAGCAAAAGGAAAGAAATAACAAAGATTAGAGCAGAAATAAATGAAATTGAGAACATGAAAACAATAGAGAAAATCAATAAGACCAGAAGTTGGTTCTATGAGAAAATCACTAAGATCGGTGGGCCCTTAGCAAGTTTGACAAAAAGAAGAAGCGAGAAGACACAAATAAATAAGATCAGAAATGGAAGTGGAGACATAATCACTGACTTCACAGAAATAAAGGAGGTAATAACAGGATACTATGAACAACTTTATGTTAATAAATACAACAATGTAGATGAAATGGACAAGTTCCTAGAAAGGCATGAACAACCAACTTTGACTCAAGAAGAAATAGATGACCTCAACAAACCAATCACAAGTAAAGAAATTGAATCAGTCATTAAAAAGCTTCCCAAAAAGAAAAGTCCAGGACTAGATGGCTTCACATGTGAATTCTACCAAACATTCCATAAAGAATTAGTACCAACCCTGCTCAAACTCTTCAAAAAAAATTGAAGTGTAGGGAAAGCTACCTAATTCATTCTATGAAGCCAACATTACCCTCATACCAAAACCAGGCAAAGATATTACAAAAAAAAGAAAACTACAGACCAATCTCTCTAATGAATATAGATGCAAAAATCATCAACAAAATTCTAGCAAATTGAATCCAGCAATACATTAAAAGAATTATACATCATGACCAAGTAGGATGCATCCCAGGTATGCAAGGATGGCTCAACATAAGAAAATCAATTAATGTAATACACCATATCAACAAATCAAAGCACAAAAATCACACAATCATCTCGATTGATGCAGAGAAGGCATTCGACAAGATTCAACATCCTTTCCTGTTGAAAACGCTTCAAAAGATAGGAATACAAGGGAACTTCCTTAAAATGATAGAGGGAATATATGAAAAACCCACAGCTAATATCATCCTCAATGGGGAAAAATTGAAAACTTTCCCCCTAAGATCAGGAACAAGACAAGGATGTCCACTATCACCACTATTATTCAACATAGTGTTGGAAGTTCTAGCCAGAGTAATTAGACAACAAAAAGAAATACAAGGCATCAAAATTGGAAAGGAAGAAGTAAAACTATCACTGTTTGCAGATGATATGATACTATACATTGAAAACCCGGAAAAATCCACAACAAAACTACTAGAGCTAATAAATGACTACAGCAAAGTAGCAGGTTACAAGATTCAAAAATCTGTAGCATTTCTATACACAAGTAATGAACAAGCTGAGGGGGAAATCAAGAAACGAATCCCATTTACAATTGCAACTAAAAGAATGAAATACCTAGGAATAAATTTAACTAAAGAGAGAAAAAAACCTATATAAAGAAAACTACAAAAACTGCTAAAAGAAATCACAGAAGATCTAAATAGATGGAAGGGTGTATTAGTTAGGGTTCTCTAGAGAAACAGAATCAACAGGGAAGACTTGCAAATATAAAATTTACAAAAGTGTCTCACGTGACCGTAGGAATGCAGAGTCCAAAATCCACAGGGCAGGCTGCGAAGCCGATGACTCCAATGGATGGCCTGGATGAACTCCACAGGAGAGTCTCACCAGCCAAAGCAGGAATGCAACCTGTCTCCTCTGAGTCCTCCTTAAAAGGCTTCCCATGATTGGATTTAGCATCACTAATTGCAGAAGACACTCCCCTTTGGCTGATTACAAATGGAATCAGCTGTGGATGTAGCTGACGTGATCATGACCTAATCCTATGAAATGTCCTCATTGCAACAGACAGGCCAGCACTTGCCCAATCAGATGAACAGGTACCACAACTTGGCCAAGTTGACACCTGTCCCTAACCATGACAGTCCACCCCTTGTCAACTTGGCACCTATATATATATCACCTTAGACCATACTTAATTTCCAAATGAAAACAAATAAGCACACATTTTTTCTTTTACCTGACAATACTCACTGTCCAGCATATAACTGGAAACACATTAAATCTCTCCAGAATAGGGTGCAAATCCTTGGGCAACATTCATTCTTAAACTTGATATCTTACAACTTAAATAGTATAACACAAACAAAACAGCATTAGAGTCCTTGTTTCTGTAACTGATCATGTGGTCGAAGTTCATATTTATCACTACCTTCTTCCACTACCCATTCCATTTTCCCTTTCCGCTCAGCAAGCACTTCAGCTGGCCATGGTTCTTTGCCTGGTGGGGTGACCCAAACCTTCATTTCTGAAGTCTCAGAGCCATTAGTGGTCCTGCCTGGATTGTGTTGTTGCAGTTTTCCATTGATTTTAATCACAGGGCATGGTAGTACTAATAGACGCCCCAGGGGATCTCCTATATTCCAAGAAAACTCTTCTTTACCTCCATCATGTAGTTGCAGTCCTACTTCCTTCTGATAGTCAGGGTCAATTACCCCAGACAATAATGTAATCCCCTTCTTGGTGTGTTGATCCAGAGGCATAAGTAGCCCAAAGTGGCCAGGTGGCAATCTTAACTTCCAGTTCAGTGGTATCACTGTTGTTTCTCCTGGAGAAAGCACACCCCGTTTTGGAACTAAAACCTGTAGACCAGCAGAACTCAGGGTAGCAGGGACAGGAAGCAAAAATTTTCCTGGTGGATCACTAGGAGTAATAGTGAGTGGCACCACACCCATTTCCACCCCTTGGTTCCTGGACCCATGGATCCTGGCTATGGGAGAAACAGCACCATACAGCGGACGCTGATTCAGAGCATACACAGCTTCCTGGAGAACATTACCCCAGACTTTCAAGTTTTTCCCACCTAGTTGGCACCGTAATTGAGTTTTCAAAAGGCCATTCCACCGTTCTATCAATCCAGCTGCTTCTGGATGATGGGGAACATGGTAAGACCAGAGAATTCCATGAGCATGTGCCCATTCCTGCACTTCATTTGCTGTAAAGTGTGTTCCTTGATCCGAAGCAATGCTATGTGGAATACCATGATGATGGTTAAGGCATTCTGTAAGCCCACGGATAGTAGTTTTGGCAGAAGCATTGCGTGCAGGGAAAGCAAACCCATATCCAGAGTATGTGTCTATTCCAGTTAGAACAAATTGCTGCCCCTTCCATGAAGGGAGTGGTCCAATGTAATCAACCTGCCACCATGTAGCTGGCTGGTCACCTCAGGGAATGGTGCCATATCGGGGGCTGAGTGTGGGTCTCTGCTGCTGGCAGATTGGGCACTCAGCAGTGGCTGTAGCCAGGTCAGCCTTGGTGAGTGGAAGTCCATGTTGCTGAGCCCATGCATAACCTCCATCCCTACCACCATGACCACTTTGTTCATGAGCCCATTGGGCAATAACAGGAGTTGCTGGGGAAAGAGGCTGACTGGTATCCATAGAACAGATCATCTTATCCACTTGATTATTAAAATCTTCCTCTGCTGAAGTCACCCTCTGGTGTGCATTCACATGGGACACAAATATCTTCATGTTTTTAGCCCACTCAGAAAGGTCTATCCACATACTTCTTCCCCAGACCTCTTTGTCACCAATTTTCCAATTATGGTCTTTCCAAGTCCCTGACCATCCAGCCAAACCATTAGCAACAGCCCATGAGTCAGTATATAAATGCACCTCTGGCCAGTTTTCCTTCCAAGCAGAATGAACAACCAGGTGCACTGCTCGAAGTTCTGCCCACTGGGAGGATTTCCCCTCACCACTGTCCTTCAAGGACACCCCAGAAAGGGGTTGTAATGCTGCAGCTGTCCACTTTCGGGTGGTACCTGCATATCGTGCTGAACCATCTGTAAACCAGGCCCGAGTTTTCTCTTCCTCAGTCAATTCACTGTAAGGAACACCCCAAGAGGCCATAGCTCTGGTCTGGGAAAGAGAAGGTAATGTGGCAGCAGGAGTGGAAACCATGGGCATTTGTGCCACTTCTTCATGTAACTTACTTGTGCCTTCAGGACCTGCTCTGGCTCTATCTCATATATACCATTTCCACTTTATAATAGAGTGCTGCTGTGCAAGCCCAACTTTATGGCTTGGTGGGTCAGACAACACCCAACTCATGATAGACAACTCAGGTCTCATGGTAACTTGGTGGCCCATGGTTAAGCGTTCAGTTTCTACTAAGGCCCAGTAGCAGGCCAAAAGCTGTTTCTCAAAAGGAGAGTAGTTATCTGCAGCAGATGGTAAGGCTTTGCTCCAAAATCCTAAGGGTCTGCATTGTGATTCTCCTATAGGGGCCTGCCAAAGGCTCCAGACAGCATCTCTATTTGCCACTGACACTTCCAGCACCATTGGATCTGCTGGATCATATGGCCCAAGTGGCAGAGCAGCTTGCACAGCAGCCTGGACCTGTCACAGAGCCTCCTCTTGTTCAGGTCCCCACTCAAAATTAGCAGCTTTTCTGGTCACTCGATAAATGGGCCGGAGTAGCACACCCAAATGAGGAATATGTTGTCGCCAAAATCCAAAAAGGCCAACTAGGCATTGTGCCTATTTTTTGGATGTGGGAGGGGCCAGATGCAGCAATTTATCCTTCACCTTAGAAGGGATATCTCAACATGCCCCACACCACTGGACACCTAAAAATTTTACTGAAGTGGAAGGCCCCTGTATTTTTATTGGATTTATCTCCCATCCTCTGACACGCAAATGCCTTACCAGTAAATCTAGAGTAGTTGCTACTTCTTGCTCACTAGGTCCAATCAACATGATATCATCAATATAATGGACCAGTGTGATGTCTTGTGGGAGGGAGAAACGATCAAGGTCTCTGCGAACAAGATTATGACATAGGGCTGGAGAGTTGATATACCCCTGAGGTAGGACAGTGAAAGTATATTGCTGACCTTGCCAGCTGAAAGCAAACTGTTTCTGGTGGTCCTTACTAATAGCTATTGAGAAAAAAGCATTTGCCAGATCAATAGCTGCATACCAGGTACCAGGGGATGTATTGATTTGCTCAAGCAATGATACTACATCTGGAACAGCAGGTGTAATTGGAGTTACCACCTGGTTGAGTTTATGATAATCCACTGTCATTCTCCAAGACCCATCTGTTTTCTGCACAGGCCAAATAGGAGAGTTGAATGGGGATGTGGTGGGAATCACCACACCTGCATCTTTCAAGTCCTTAAGAGTGGCAATAATCTCTGCAATCCCTCCAGGAATACGGTATTGCTTTTGATTTACTATTTTGCTTGGTAGGGGCAGTTCTAGTGGCTTCCACTTGGCCTTTCCCACCATAATAGCCCTCACTACATGAGTTAGAGAACCAACATGGGGATTCTGCCAGTTGCTCAGTATGTCTATGCCAATTATACATTCCAGAACTGGGGAAATAACTACAGGATGGGTCCGGGGGCCCACTGGACCCACTGTGAGACGGACCTGAGCTAAAACTCCATTGATCACCTGGCCTCCATAAGCCCCCACTCTGACTGGTGGTCCAGAGTGACGTTTTGGGTCCCCTGGAATTAATGTCACTTCTGAACCAGTGTCTAATAATCCCTGAAATATCTGATCATTTCCTTTTCCCCAATGCACAGTTACCCTGGTAAAAGGCCATCGGTCTCCTTGGGGAAGACTTAGAGGAAGGTTAACAGTATAAATCTGTGGCAGTGTAACAGGTTTCTCCCCCATAGGGACCTGGCCTCCCCTTCATTCAAGGGGCTCAGGGTCTGTAAACTGTTTCAAGTCTGGAAATTGGTTAAGGGGCCGTGACTCTGTGTTTTTATAATTCAGGTTAGACTTCTGTTCCCTTGACCTAGAACTCTTTTGTTTATACAGCTCCAACAAGAATTTAGTAGACTGCCCTTCTATTGTATTTCTAGGCACCCCATGATTTACTAGCCAATGCCACAAATCTCTGCGTGTCATATAATTTTGATGCCTCCTTTGAGTTTGTTGTCTATTATAATACCCGCGTCTACCCTGTCTTTGGTGATTAAGTGCTGCCACCTGGCTTCTGCCAACTTGGGATCCTGTCATCCCCATTGTGTTTAAGGATTCCAGCTCAGTGACAGCAGTTCCTACAGTAATATCTGACCTACAGAGAAGTGCAACCACAGAGCTCTTGAGGGATGATGGTGCTAGTCTCACAAATTTATTTCTCACTGTTCTGGTAAAAGGTGCATCCTCTGGACATTCCTGGGGTGTAAGAGCAGGCTTTGCATGATAAATCCACTCTAACATCCCAATCTCTCTAAGCCTCTGGATCCCCTCATCTACATTATACCAGGGCAGTTCTGGCATTTCAACCTCAGGTAATGTTGGCCACCTTTTGATCCATGTTTCAACCAACCACCCAAACAAGCTGTTAACACCTTTTCTAACTGCTCTAGCTATAACATTGCATGCAGAATCTCTGCTTAGTGGGCCCATATCAATAAATTCAGCCTGATCCAGCCTTATATTCCTCCCACCATTATCCCACACTCTTAAAATCCATTGCCACACATATTCCCCTGATTTCTGTCTATATAAATTGGAGAACTCACACAGTTCTTTTGGAGTATAACATACCTCCTCATGTGTGATACTTTGTACCTCACCTTTAGGGGCCTGTTGGGACTTTAGTCTAGTTATAGGTCTAGAAGAAATGAGGGGTGGTGGGGGTGGGTCATGAAAAGAATTAGAAATATCTTCCAAGCCATTTGCTTCAGGGCTTTCATTTGCAGTTTCATCTGGTGAAACAGGATTAATAACTCTAGGGCTAATCCCTTCAGGAGGAGGTTGGGTGGTCAATTCCTCAAGGCAGACTGGAGGTGGGGTGGCTATGTCCTTAGGGCAGACTATTACAGGGTTATCTAAAGAAGGCTCAGCATGGTCTAGGGTTTCAACCTCACCCCCAGCATCATTATCAATCCATATGTCACCATCCCATTTTTCAGGGTCCCACTCCTTTCCAATCAATGCCCTGACTTTAACAGCAGACACCACGCAAGACTGAGATTTCAGTTTACATTGAAAAGTTGCTACTCTAACAACAAGATTCTGAGTCTGATTTTCAGAGATCTCAAGTCTACGGCTACAGGAAATAAAATTTTCCTTCAGGATACTCATAGAAACCTCTACATCTTTCAGACGGCACTTAAGCTTCTTGTTTGAAGCCTTAAGCCCATCCCTTTCACCCTTTAATGTAGACAGTGTATCTAACAACAACCAACCAACATCTCTATAACTCTTATTTCTACAAAACTCTGTAAAGGTGTCAAAAACATTATCCCCCAGAGTCTGGCTTCATACAAGCGAAGCATTAGGAGAATCGAATGATGATATTTTGATTATCTCCTTTGCCAACTCAGTCCATGGATTGGGAGTGTCATTCTGATTACGGGAATCAGAGTCCTTAGTGTCTCTGAGCCCAGTCAGAGTAGAAAACCATTCATAAAAACCCATTTTTAAGATTCTGTTCCTTAAGAACCACTCCTGGTACCAAGATGTATTAGTTAGGGTTCTCTAGAGAAACAGAATCAACAGGGAAGACTTGCAAATATACAATTTATGAAAGTGTCTCACATGACCATAGGAATGCACAGTCCAAAATCCACAGGGCAGGCTGCGAAGCCGATGACTCCAATGGACGGCCTGGATGAACTCCACAGGAGAGTCTCACCAACCAAAGCAGGAATGCAACCTGTCTCCTCTGAGTCCTCCTTAAAAGGCTTCCCATGATTGGATTTAGCATCACTAATTGCAGAAGACACTCCCCTTTGGCTGATTACAAATGGAATCAGCTGTGGATGTAGCTGACGTGATCATGACCTAATCCTATGAAATGTCCTCATTGCAACTACAGGCCAGCAGTTGCCCAATCAGATGAACAGGTACCACAACTTGGCCAAGTTGACACCTGTCCCTAACCATGACAAAGGGCATACCGTGTTCATGGATTGTAAGACTAAATATAGTTAAGATGTCAATCCTACCTAAATTGATTTACAGATTCAATGCAATACCAATCAAAATCCCAACAACTTATTTTTCAGAAATAGAAAAACCAATAAGCAAATTTATCTGGAAGGGCAAGGTGCCCCGAATTGCTAAAAACATCTTGAGGAAAGAAAACGAAACTGTAGGTCTCGCGCTGCCTGACTTTAAGGCATATTATAAAACCACAGTGGTCAAAACAGCATGGTATTGGCATAAAAATAGATATGTCGACCAATGGAATCGAATAGAGTGTTCAGATATAGACCCTCTCATCTACGGACATTTGATCTTTGATAAGGCAGTCAAGCCAACTCACCTGGGACAGAACAGTCTCTTCAATAAATGGTGCCTAGAGAACTGGATATCCATATGCAAAAGAATGAAAGAAGACCCGTATCTCACACCCTATACAAAAGTTAAATCAAAATGGATCAAAGATCTAAACATTAGGTCTAAGGCCATAAAACAGTTAGAGGAAAATGTAGGGAGATATCTTATGAATCTTACAATTGGAGGCGGTTTTATGGACCTTAAACCTAAAGCAAGAGCACTGAAGAAGGAAATAAATAAATGGGAGCTCCTCAAAATTAAACACTGTTGTGCATGAAAGAACTTCATCAAGAAATTAGAAAGACAGCCTACACAATGGGAGACAATATTTGGAAATGACATATCAGATAAAGGTCTAGTATCCAGAATTTATAAAGAGATTGTCCAACTCAACAACAAAAAGACAGCCAACCTAATTACAAAATGGGAAAAAACTTGAACAGACACCTCTCAGAAGAGGAAATAAAAATGGCCAAAAGGCACATGAAGAGATGCTCAATGTCCCTGGCCATTAGAGAAATGCAAATCAAAACCACAATGAGATATCATCTCACACCCACCAGAATGGCCATTATCAACAAAACAGAAAATGACAAATGCTGGAGAGGATGTGGTGAAAGAGGCACACTTATTCACTGTTGGTGGGAATGTCAAATGGTACAACCACTGTGGAAGGCAGTTTGGCGGTTCCTCAAAAAGCTGAATATAGAATTGCCATATGACCCAGCAATACCATTGCTGGGTATCTACTCAAAGGAATTAAGGGCAAAGACACAAATGGACATTTGCACACCAATGTTTATAGGAGCGTTATTTACAATTGCAAAGAGATGGAAACAGCCAAAATGTCCATCGACAGACGAGTGGCTAAACAAACTGTGGTATATACATACAATGGAATATTATGCAGCTTTAAGACAGAATAAACTTATGACGCATGTAATAACATGTATGGACGTAGAGAAGATTATGCTGAGTGAGTCTAGCCAAAAACTAAAGGACAAATACTGTATGGTCCCACTGATGTGAACCGACATTCAAGAATAAACTTGGAATATGTCACTGGTAACAGAGTCCAGCAGGAGTTAGAAACAGAGTAAGATAATGGGTGATTGGAGCTGAAGGGATACAGACTGTGCAACAGGACTAGATACAAAAATTCAAAAATGGACAGCACAATAATACCTAATTGTAAAGTAATCATGTTAAAACACTGAATGAAACTGCATCTGAGCTATATAAAAAAAAATTCTTGAAACCTTCCATTTAGAACATTTGATTTTGTAAACACTTCTTTTTCTTTTTGCTACTAATGTCATTATTAGTCAATATTGAATTGCTTCCAGTAAAGAAATGTATTAAGGCTAAAAACTTTATACAATTAATATGTGTTGGTTGTCTTTTGCCAATATTATGTTTATAGACATAGAAAGCACAAACTTCTAGAGCTTAAAAGCAAAATGAAAATTAATCAGACAATTGGATCAAATAGCTACATACAAAAATAATAATAGTTTTTTTTCCAAATTAACAATAGACTGGAGAACAACTAGCAATGGCTAGAAATAGAAGTTGAATGAAATGATCTATTCACAACAGCAACATAAACAATAAAATAAATTTAACAAGTCCCATGTGAATAAAATCATAAAATACTATTGAAAGACATAAATAGCATTCTGAATGAGTGAAAATACATCCATGTTCTCAACAGTTATGTAACATTGATGCTCATTCCCCCTAAAAAGGAGTTTATAAAGGGAATGATTTCCAATTAAGGCCCTAATAGGGTTTTGGGCAATGTTGGAAGATGGACATGGGTGTTTTTGAAGTAATTTATTTTGAAATAATATCAAATAATATAAAAATTTACAAGAGTAGGTACAAAGATTTCCTGATCCCATTACTAAATTTCTCCAGCTGTTACGATTTAACTATATTTGATCATGAACAAACATTTCATAAAAATACTCTATTGTATTTATTGACAAAACTAAGGCATGTTCCTAAAACACTTCAAATCGGAAATCAACTGATTCAATGCTGTAAACCCACTTACAAACCCCTTCAACTGTTATCCATTGTTCCACCCTTCACAAACTGTCTAAAAATATCTATTTCTTCCAGTTAACTTCAATATGGAACTCCTCATGAGGTTCTTTTATTTTTACATCTTCAACAAATTCAAGGAGCACATATGACCCAACCTTAATCTGCTCAGTGAGATGATCATTTGATTTTTCTGCTTTGATTTGTTGATATGGTGTATTACATTAATTGTTTTCTTATGTTGAACCATCCTTGCATACCTGGGATGAATCCTACTTGGTCATGATGTATAATTCTTTTAATGTGTTGTTGGATATGATTTTCTAGAATTTTATTGAGGATTTTTGCATGTATATTCATTAGAGAGATTGGTCTGTAGTTTTCTTTTTTTTTTGTAATATCTTTGCCTGGTTTTGGTATGAGGGTGATGTTGGCTTCATAGAATGAATTAGGTAGTTTTCCCTCCACTTTGATTTTTTTGAAGAGTTTGAGGAGAGTTGGTACTAATTCTTTCTGGAATGTTTGATAGATTTCACATGTGAAGCCATCTGGTCCTGGACTTTTCTTTTTAGGAAGCTTTTGAATGACTAATTCAATTTCTTTACTTGTGATTGGTTTGTTGAGGTCATCTATGTCTTCTTGAGTCAAAGTTGTTTGTTCATGTCTTTCCAGGAACCTGTCCATTTCATCTAAATTGTTGTATTTATTAGTGCAAAGGTGTTCATAGTATCATGTTATTACCTCCTTTATTTCTTTGATGTCAGTAGTTATGTGTCCTCTTCCATTTCTGATCTTATTTATTTGCATCCTCTCTCTTCTTTTTGTCAATCTTGCTAAGGGCCCATCAATCTTGTTGATTTTCTCATAGAACCAACTTCTGGTCTTATTGATTTTCTCTATTGTTTTCATGTTTTCAATTTCATTTATTTCTGCTCTAATCTTTGTTATTTCTTTCCTTTTGCTTGCTTTGGGATTAGTTTGCTGTTCTTTCTCCAGTTCTTCCAAGTGGACAGTTAATTCCTGCATTTTTGCCTGTTCTTCTTTTCTGATATAGGCATTTAGGGCAATAAATTTCCCTCTTAGGACTGCCTTTGCTGCATCCCATAAGTTTTGATATGTTGTGTTTTCATTTTCATTCACCTCGAGGTATTTGCTAATTTCTCTTACAATTTCTGCTTTGACCCACTCGTTGTTTAAGAGTGTGTTGTTGAGCCTCCATGTATTTGTGAATTTTCTGGCACTCGGCCTATTATTGATTTCCAACTTCATTCCTTTATGATCCAAGGAAGTGTTGTGTATGATTTCAATCCTTTTAAATTTGTTAAGACTTGCTTTGTGACCCAGCATAAGGTCTATCTTTGAGAACGATCCATGAGCACTTGAGAAAAAGGTGTATCCTGCTGTTGTGGGATGTAATGTCCTATAAATGTCTGTTAAGTGTAGCTCATTTATAGTAATATTCAGATTCTCTATTTCTTTATTGATCCTCTGTCTAGATGTTCTGTCCATTGATGAGAGTGGTGAATTGAAGTCTCCAACGATTATGGTATATGAGTCTATTTCCCTTTTCAGTGTTTGCAGTGTATTCCTCACGTATTTTGGGGCATTCTGGTTTGGTGCATAAATATTTATGATTGTTATGTCTTTTTGTTTAATTGTTTCTTTTATTAGTATATAGTGTCCTTCTTTGTCTCTTTTAACTGTTTTACATTTGAAGTCTAACTTGTTGGATATTAGTATAGCCACTCCTGCTCTTTTCTGGTTGTTATTTGCATGAAATATCTTTTCCCAACCTTTCACTTTCAACCTATGTTTATCTTTGGGTTTAAGATGTGTTTCCTGTAGACAGCATATAGAAGGATCCTGTTTTTTAATCCATTTAGCCAATCTATGTCTTTTGATTTGGAAATTCAGTCCATTAATATTTAGTGTTATTCCTGTTTGGATAATATTTTCCTCTAACATTTTGCCTTTTGTAGTATATATATCATATCTGATTTTCCTTCTTTCTACACTCTTCTCCACACCTCTCTCTTCTGTCTTTTCGTATCTGACTCTAGTGCTCCCTTTAGTATTTCTTGCAGAGCTGGTCTCTTGGTCACAAATTCTCTCAGTGACTTTTTGTCTGAGAATGTTTTAATTTCTCCCTCATTTTTGAAGGATAATTTTGCTGGATATAGGAGTCTTGGTTGGCAGTTTTTCTCTTTTAGTAGTTTAAATATATCATCCCACTGTCTTCTAGCTTCCATGGTTTCTGCTGAGAAATCTACACATAGTCTTATTGGGTTTCCCTTGTATGTGATGGATTGTTTTTCTCTTGCTGCTTTCAAGATCCTCTCTTTCTCTTTGACCTCTGACATTCTAACTAGTAAGTGTCTTGAAGAATGCCTATTTGAGTCTAATCTCTTTGGGGTGCACTGCACTTCTTGGATCTGTAATTTTAGGTCTTTCAAAAGAGTTGGGAAATTTTCAGTGATAATTTCTTCCATTAGTTTTTCTCCTCCTTTCCCCTTCTCTTCTCCTTCTGGGACACCCACAAGATGTATATTTGTGTGATTCATATTGTCCTTGAGTTCCCTGATACCCTGTTAAAATTTTTCCATTCTTTTCCTGATAGTTTTTGTTTCTTTTTGGAATTCAGATGTTCCATCCTCCAAATCACTAATTCTATCTTCTGTCTCTTTAAATCTATCATTGTAGGTATCCATTGTTTTTTCCATCTTTTCTACTTTATCCTTCACTTCCATAAGTTCTGTGATTTGTTTTTTCAGTTTTTCTATTTCTTATTTTTGTTCAGCCCATGTCTTCTTCATGTCCTCCCTCAATTTATCGATTTCGTTTTTGAGGAGGTTTTCCATTTGTATTCGTATATTCAGCATTAGTTGTCTCAGGTCCTGTATCTCATTTGAACTATTGGTTTGTTCCTTTGACTGGGCCATATTTTCAATCTTCTGAGCATGGACCATTTTCTTCTGCTGGCTTCTGGGCATTTAATCAGATTTCCCTGGGTGTCATACCCAACAAGTTGTAAGACTTTTCTGTGAAATCTCTGGGTTCTGTTTTGCTTATCCTGCCCAGTAGGTGGCGCTCGTGGCACACGTTTATCTCACGTGTTTGGAAGGGATCCCCCCAGTCACCATTCTCTGTGGCCTGGGGATTTCTGATCCAATTCTCTCAGTTGGTCCAGAGGGCCGCGTGTGGTGGGGGTGTCAGCTGCCGCGGCTTGAGGGGACACTGTGGCTCCTATTATTAATGCCCCTATTGGTGTTTGGTTGGACCCAGTCCCTGCCACTCTCAGAAATTTCCTCCTCTCCCTGGAGGGGCACCGGTCACCGGCCGCCGTGGCCTGGGGAACTCACCACTGGACCAGGAAGTTGCCCATGGGGGAGGGGCACTGGTAGCTGGCCACCGCGGTTTGGGTAGCCCTCTGATCCGAGACTCATAGCCAGCCCAGTAAGCTGCCCGCAAAAGGGGACGCCAGCCACTGCAGCTTGGGAAACTTGCCTCTCTGAGACTCTCAGCCTGCCCAGGAAGAAGGGAGGGAGGTGCTCCGGCCACCAGCTGCCGCGGTTCAGGGAATTGCATGCCACTCGGGGATCTCACCACAGCAGATTCTCGCAGTCAGTCTAACCAGTCCAGACTGGGGTATGCTGTGTGTCCATTCCCTACCATGGCCCCGGGAGCTGTTCTGCACTGTTTCTGTTCACCTAGTAGTTGCTCTGGAGGAGGAACTAAGACATGCATACCTTACTAAGCCGCCATCTTGGCCCCGCCTCTTGGAATGAATTATTGAATGAACAAACCGGATGCTAAAGTCTATGCTCATAAAACAAAATGGGGGAGATCAGGAGGATGATGTTATGAAAATATGTACACCAAAAGATCAATTAGCAAAACTACTGTTAATTTAAAACTTTTTAAACCTTTATGATAATTCATCACAGACTCCTGCAGAACAACATTTTAGTAATTAGGAAAGGAAAAATGATACAACCCAAACAGAACTGTAGCTGTAGCCAGTCTATTGAAAAGATATTAAAGATGAGTTATGGAAACCAGGAATGGTAAAGATGTGGCATAGGGGATTTGCTCTTGTCATTGCAGATGACGGAACCTCAGTTTGGACTCCCTCAAAGAGAATAAAACCCAGACATATCAACCTGGACAAAAATAACTAAATGGGTAATGTATATTATAGGACATATAATTTTAATTGCTGAAGGACAGGGACATATTTATACTTACTGGGTTTATCTGTGGGCCCTAACATGGGCCAATCCAGCTTTACCAAAATAATCTGAATACAAGTTTAGGATTCCGAGGTCCAGTAGATTCAAGACTTCCAAAACTACTTAAAGAAGAAAAATGGTATCAGATTTAACTTTTCCATTTTTAGAAAGAACCATATGTATAACTCTATGTAATCAAATAATATTTGCCTGTTATATGGGAAAGAAAGTTGGAATAAATGGCAGTTATGTCATATGGATCAAGCCATTATCATAATTAACAATTCCTATGGAATTCTAAGAGATGCGGTCCCTGTGGGGTCTCCCATCTCTAACCTGAAGATAACTGAGACTACATGGACAGGCAAGCTAAATCAGAGTTTATTATATAGAGGATGATTTGTGCCAAAATTTGGGATGATAAATACATTATTCAAAGAAATTTATAGAAAACTTTCCTAGGACTAGGACCAATTCCTGTAGTGAATTCTAGTAACTATAACTTCTCTTTAAATAGCAGCCATAAATACTATATACATATAGGAAATCAAACTTTTAATTGTGAGAACTATTCTCTATTCACTTGTCTCCAAGCATTTATGTTGCAGGAAAATGAGATGATTGTAGCAGCAAGGAGAATACGAGGTATTTG
Organism: Tamandua tetradactyla; assembly: GCF_023851605.1. Lineage (NCBI taxonomy): Eukaryota > Metazoa > Chordata > Mammalia > Pilosa > Myrmecophagidae > Tamandua > Tamandua tetradactyla. The sequence continues at coordinate 2,289,019 of NW_027518237.1, read as the reverse complement.
ACTGCTGGTGCAGAATGTCAAGATCCTGGCAATCCTTTCCAGAAACAAGTCCTGATCCATTTGGCAAAAGAATATTTGAAAAGGACTAAGAGACTAACTGGACTCATTATTACAGCTGTATTTGGAATCATTGGAATTATCACAGTGGCTGCAGTCACTGGAACTGCATTGTTAAGTTTGGGGCTGTTTATACTTCTCTTCCTCCTCAGCTGTGTTAAACAACAAATAATCAAAGTCAGAAAGCTTGACCAGTAGCCAATGATGGGTAAGACCCTTCCTTCAGAGCCTAAGGGCAACCTAAGACAGGCACAGTCACCTTGGCTTATAAAATAAAAAGGGGGAAATGTAGCAGACAGGATTAACATAACACCTGCGGAACTACTTGGGAGTAGATGGCATTAAGGTGGTGGTGGCAGTAAGCTGCTTTATGTTATCTGATTTATGAAAGACAGTCTAGAAGAGAATGTTTGTTTACCCCAAATGGTTATTTTAAGTATGAAGGAAGAACACTGAAAGATAATAACTTTGTTCCCTCAGGAAATGTGTACATGCCTATTGTCATCCTGCAGTATATAACCAGGATCTGGTTAAGAATAAAATGGTCTGAAGTTTGTCTGATGTATACTTTAGCTTCAGACCCCCTGAGCCCATCTGTGTCTTTCTTTCTTTCCTCCTTTCTTTCTTTCTTTCTCATCATTCCTTAATATCCTTCGAGCTTCATTTCATAGGAAGCAACACAATGGGGAGACAAATGTTTGATCAGATGAATTCAATCAATCCAATATTAAACATACTGAGATGAGGGATTTGTAGTCTTCAGGAAAACACGAGAGATTAGACCAAAGAATACAATGAGAAATTTATTATTTTCTGCAATAGGAAGCATCTTAAAGTGTATGTAGATAGAACATATCTTCAGATTTTGAGATGTTTGAAATTCTCATTGCCACTTGTACCTAGTCAACCATTTTCCTTCTTTATAAATAATCTTTATGTAAATTTTAAAAGAGGGAGCAATTAATAAAGAATATTTTCCCTGTACATATGCAAGAAGAACTTTAGTAATAATGGTAATTTTTAAAAGAGAATTGGAGAGACTAATAATTATTTGCTAGGTAGGAAGTACTTTACCTATAGGACATAAGATGTTTCTTAATACATAAAATTTAAAAAAATGATTTCATAGATAAGAAAACCAAGGTCATTTAAGAGGCATACTCAAACTCTGGCCATGGCTGAAATGTGGCAGATGAAGAACATTGCTTCCATTGTTGTGAGTCTGTAGATTTATTTGAAATTGGTGGAGAAGAGTGTTTTACTTCTAATTTTCCCAGTGCAAAATGCATGATCTTCATCTAGAAATCATTAATACCAACTTTTTAGCAAATGTCCAGGTTATATCACAACTCAACTCTTATGATATTAACTTTTAATGAAGCTATTCACAGTGTGAAAATCTTTGTATGTGTATCTTACATATAGATGCCAAGGCAGTGCTAAGAATGATCTGGCTGGAATCCCAAACACACCTTGAATTTTTATATAGGCAGGCTCTCCATTTGCCAATGCTGTCATCTAAGTCATCTTACTATAGCATTTGTGTGGATGGTGCTGTCTGAATCTGTATGTCTGATGTTTGAGGAATCAGTGACCTTCAAAGATGTAGCTATAGACTTCATCCAGGAAGAGTGGGACCTGATGGGTGCACTCCAGAGAAAGCTGTTCATAGATATGGTGTTGGAAACTGTCAATCATTTCATGTCCATGAGTATTTCAGAAGTTTATTTTTATCAATGTATCTGTCTTTCTCTCCAATCTATTTAATCTTTTACCTGTTTAACAAGTATCTGGAAGAGCTTCCCCACATGCAACAACAACCTCTGTCATTATTCTTTCATAAAACTTTAAACTACCCACAAGAAATTTGGTTCTTCAACTTTTACTTAATTCTCATTTTTCACACCACTGGAAGTTAAATTCCCTGACTAAAATTTAATTTGTTTTTGCTACTTAATCTCCAGTATTTAGAACTATACTGAGAGCTCAATAAATATTATTTAAAAGAATGTGTAAATTGATTAAATATCATCTAAATAATTATTCTATAAAAAATGGTGGAAAATAGCAGGCATACACTTTTCCATATATAACATCTTCTTTCTGGTGGGTCTTATGTTTAGTGGATTCTTTTAAAAATACTAACTAAAGAGTGCGGAAGCAAAGTTTCTCCTTTTATGTAGCGTGAAGTGACTGTGGTCTTTGAATTCAGACTTGGGTGTCAAAAACCACAATTCCTAAAAGTCATTTGGCACAATGTCAAGAATCCCTTTGCTGTTGAAGGATTGCCAATATCTTGTGCTCAAGTTGTGTTTCTCCATGTGACCTTCAATGTTAACTTTTTTCCATAGCCTGCTCTGACCTTAATATTAGTGCCCAGTAATCAACACATATATCAAAATCCCTTGTATTTCTTTCTCACAGACAGGGTATCAGCTATATGAATCAGATCTTATTTCCAAGTTAGAGCAAGGAGAGGAACTATGAAAAGAAGTGTTAGGATTTTCCACAGGCCAGGGTTTAAGTGAACTCCAGGAACATGTACTTCAATGTAAGGGATACTTGCTCAATGAATTAGCAAATTCTGGGAAATATTAATTGAAATTTTCTTTAAGTGAGTGTTACTCTCTTAGATGTAAGCAATAATAATGGCACGAAATCCTCAAATGGGTCATTATTCTTCACATGTACTAATCTCTATTCAAATATGCATTGCCCATTGTCTTTGAATTTTACTAATATACTTATTGCAGTTAACCTTTAACATAATGGCCTTTGTCATCATCATCCTCTGAGGATTTTCCTCTCTTTATCTCCCAAATATCGAATCCTCCTTTTATTTTCCTCTTATTTTAATTATTAACACATTTTAATTGTCAAATTTCTGAAAAAAGTTTTCATTTGCAAGGTTATTCCTTAATTTTGCTTTACTTCTCTCTTCTAAGAGACTATGTTTGAAATATATCACATGAGGTTTGGTGCTTTCAAAATTTTTCAATCCTCTAATGACACTCTAACATTTGTTTTCAATAATTTCAGGCAAAGAAAGTGACCTTAGTTAACAAGAAAACATATCCATGCAACATATCCTTAGGAATGACATGTCTGTACCATTTTGTCTGTTGTATGCTTCTTGGGTATGAATACTGCCATTCAAACAGAGACCATAGAATGGAATAAATCAGGAATTCCACACAATTACCTGACTTCCATTAAATGTGCAATTAAGCACTGTATCAGTAAAAGTTTTGGACAGTTTCTTAAAATGAACTCAAAACCATAATGTGAAATCTTATAAAAGCACAACTGGTGGAATGTCATGCATATACCTAATTTTTGAAACAGTGAAGTCTTCAAAATTTATTAAATAGCCATTAAATTGGGATACTATACAGGATAAAATCTGTTTCAGCAAATTATATAATGTAAGTAATGTGAAAAATTTTAAGCGGGGGCTCCCAAAATGATTAGCATAGAATTGATACATGGATAATTGAATTAATGATTTTGTGTGAGCAAACTTTTAAACATCTCTCCTCTCTTTCACAACAGCAGAGCTCTCACATTTATAGGGATAATATTGAATGTAATAATTTGGAATAAGAATTCATTCACAACTCCACATCCACTCAATATGTGTCAACTCAAGTTGGAAAGAAATCCTATATGAGAAAAATACCTCAAGAAGTCCTCAGTGACCAGGCATCCCTCAATCAATGTGAATGAATTAACACTATATGTAAATCACATGACAGTCATATATATGGGGAAGCCTTCACAAAGTGTTCTCATCTTAGGCAACATGAGAAAACACACAATGTATGAAAACAGTATGGATACCAAGTATGTGGGAAACCTGGCAGTAAATCTTCCAACCTCAGATGACATGAAAGAACTCACAATGGAGAGAAACCTTATCATTATTATCTATGTCAGAAAACCTTCAGTCAAATATTTATCCTTAGCAACATGAGAAAAGTCAAATGGAGAGAAAACATATGAATGTCATGTAAGAGGGAAAACCTTGAGTTGAATATCTACCCTTAGACAACATGAGAAAATTCACACTGGAGAGAAACTATACAAAAGCCATTTATGTGGAAACCCTTTGGTATAACTTTCAGGCTCAGAAAACATGAAAGAATTCACACTGGAGAGAAATTTTATGACTGTCATCTATGTGGAATATCCTTTAGTCTAATATCTACCCTCAGATGACATGAGAAAATTCACACTGGAAAGAAACCATATGAATATCATCTATGCGGAAAAGCCTTCAATCATATATATACCATTAGACAACACAAGAAAATTCATACTGGAGAGAAACATTATGAATGTCATCAATGTGGGAAAGCCTTCAGTCGAATATATACCATTAGACAACATGAGAAAACTCACACTGGAGAGAAACCATACGAATGTCATTTATGTGGAAAGCATTCAGAAAATATTTTAACTTTTAAAGACATGAGAGATATCTCATTAGAGACAAATAAATATGGGTGACAAATATGTTGAAAGCCTTCAGTTAAACTTCCAAATTTAGACAATATGAGAAAACTCATCTATGAATGTAATTAATTCAAAGGAGCCTTCAGCCACAGCTCTAATGATCAAATAAATGAGAGAACCTACACAGGAGTATAATTCTGTGCCAATGTAATCAATATGATAATGCCTTCATTTGTCATTTATCCTTAAAAACATGAGTCAACTACACTTGGAGGAACTCTGTCTATAATGACCTGGAAGTCATGTCAGCTGAACATTAGCCTTGGTGCAGATGAGAAAAATGCAGAGTAGTAATAACTCCTAAAACTGAAATTACAACAGAAAAACACTTAACAGGTTGAAAAGGCACTAGAGGAACAACAAATTATTAATGTTGGAGAAGATATTTGGAGAAAATATTTAATGAAACGAACATGAAAAATTATTTATTAAATCTCAGTTTAATGAATGAAGGAAATATTTAGTGATTTCAAATTCCTCCATCAGCACGAAGGCCCTCATGCTGAATAAAATTCCAATGCAAAAATCAATTGAAAATTATTCAGTTAGTGATCGCATCAGAATCACCAGGTGGGGAATAGATCTATAACAAGAATTCTTCACCATACAATGCAATCACGAATTCAGAATATGGCATAAATAGGATTTTGAAGAGATATGGCAATGCTGAATACAGAATTTTATAACACCTCATAGGAAAGAAAATTAAACTTTTCTCCAAATAGATTAGTATGTGTGAAAGCATGTGAAGTAAATGTTGCTGCTGAAATTTCTATTAAATTTTCCACTTCATATATTTTATTCAACACAGAATGAAGTAAAATTATTGGGGTGAATCAGAAGGAACATTGAATGAAACTGAAATGTGTACAGTACAAAATGATGTGCTATATCTATTGTATATAGTTGAAATGTATATGTATAGATGCGATTAATGGAATATATAAATAAATAGATAACTTCTGAGTAATGTGTGGTGGTGTATACATTTCCATTTAAAATGACTTTATTGTTATAAGTTAAATGGAATTTAAACTAATTTGAATATGAAAAGTAAATATGGTTCCTACAGATGGGCCAGAAAAGGGAAGGAAATGGATTCTTCCTTAGAGTCTCCAGAGGGAACATGCAGGCACATTGGTTTCAGGCCAGTCCAATTTGGAATTATTGGCCTGCAGAACTGTACTATAAAAATTTCTGTTTTTTGCAAATGATGATTTATAAAATAAGACAAAATGAGGTAGCTCTTATAACTTGATTATATTTTTAAATATATATTATTGGCACAGTTCTCTGATTTAGAAGGTCACTTCTACATAGCTGTTGATCAAAATATATTGTTACAAAAAATTGGCTTTAAATTTTTGTCAAAAATCAAGTTTCCCAATATAACAAATTTTCCCATTAAGAAACATCATTGATTTATGAATAACTTTGATCATATATACAAATACATTTTAATGTGATTTTTATTTGAATAGTATAGTTTTATTTTAAGGGAAAATCCATGTAACATATAATTATAATATATTTAACATACTGTGCTGATTTGAAAATATTATGTACCCCAGAAAAGCCATATTTTAATCCTGATCCAATTTTGAGGAGAAAATCAACTATTTTAATTCCTATTCAGTACCGTAGGTTGGAATCTTTTGATTAGATTTTCTCTGGGGAGATGTGACACTCTCAATTTTGGGTATTAACTTTGATTAGCTGGAGATGTGAGTCCAACCATTCCAAGTGGGTCTTGATTAGCTTACTGGAATCCTTTGAAAGAGTACAAAATTTTGTAACAATCATTACAAATTCATATGCATCAGGTGTTTTCTCTGTACCCACCACTGTGCCCATCCTTGTTAATGAGTTGCCACTTTTACCCATCATGACAATCCTGGAAGAGCGATGTTATAATTGCCTCTTTAAGGCTCAGTGCCTCTGCCTACTGATGGGAACTGATTAGAGGTACTAGGTTTCCAATTCACATTCATGCTTTCATACAAATATGAGTTGGGTAGGAGGGTTATAGCCATATGTGGTTGGGGAGAAATGATGTGGACATCTAATACCATTAAGATAAGAGGAGCTGGATTGGAGAGAATGAGGACTGCAAAAGGGGGATAGCTAGAGGAAAAGGTAGGAGGGTCTAGGAGAAGCTGCTTAATGACTGTGGGTTATTATGGATGATCTTATGATATGGGATCGTTTGCTAAGAAGAGAAAGAGCTGAGCTATGGTGAGGTGATTGCAGTATTCAGGAGACCTGAGTTTGAACATTGGTTTCACCAGATGGCATGACATTGAGTAGAGGTTGCATGAGACTTTGATACACCACTCTCCTCTTGAGGCAAAACAATGAGACAGAGGAGCAATAAGGAAATAGAGAAGTTAAATAACTTGACAAATAAATTAGACCTAACAGACATATATAGGTTATTATACCCCCAAACACCAGGATATACATTCTTCTGTAGTGCTCATAGAACATTATCCTGGATAGGCCATATGTGGGGACACAAAACAAGTCTTTATAAATTTAAAAACATTGAAATTATTCAAAACACTTTCTCTGATCACAGTGGAATGAAGCTGAATATCAATAACCACCAACAAATGAGAACATTCATAAATACAAGTAGCACACTATTAAACAACCAATTGGTCAGAGAATAAATTGGTAGAAAAATCAGTAGACATCTGGAGATGAAAGAAAATGAGAAAACAACATATCAGAATGTATGGGATGCAGCAAAGGCTCTGCTGAGAGGGAAATTTATTATGCTAAATGCCTACATTAAGTAACAAGAATGAGCAAAATTTGACAACTGCTTACCTGTAGGAACTTGAGAAGAACAACAAACTAACCCCAAACCAAATATAAGAGAAATACAAAGCTTAAAGCAGAGTTAAAATAATGGGAGAAAAATAGAAAGAACCAATAAAACCAAATCTTGGTTCTTTGAGAAAATATCTTATAAGCATAACATTGCATTACAATCTACAATATACTGTTCCAAAATATTTTGGGGTCTTCAAAAAAGAACTCTGGAGTCATTAAATAATAATTCCCCCTTTGCTTTCTCTCCTCCTAGGTTATGGTAGCCTATGATCTATATTTGTCTCTATGAAATTTGCTCACTCTAGCTATTTAATATAAGAGATATCATATACTATTTGTCTTTTTGAGTCTGGATTATTTAAAAACAGATGTCTCCAAAGATTATCCATGTAGGAACATGTATGTATCTGAACATCATTCCCTTTTTTACCATGTGTGGAAGATTTTTAATCCATTTAGAAACCAGAAAATTTTTATAGGCACCTTGTTTTTGGCAATAAAATCATGTACTGATAGGAATAATTCCAAACATTAAGTTTTCTAAATAGTCATTGTAAACCAATAGTTTCTTTAAAGTAACCGTACTTTCTTTACTCATTGTTGTATTTCATTATTGACCCTCATATATATTTATAATTGTTACATCTCTGTGTTGAATTGTCTCCTTTGTCAGTATGTAATGATTGTCTGTGTTCTTTGAAACTGTTTTCAACTTAATGTCTATTTTATCCAGTATTAATATAGCTACCCCAGATGTCTTTTGTTTCCAATATCTTATTATAGGTTTTCCATTCCTCCACCATGTAACTTTGACTTCAATGTGAGTCTCACAAAAGCATAGAGTTGGGCCATGCTTTTTAAATTTATTCACCAATCTATGCTTTTTTACTGTAGAGATTACTTCATTTACATTTAAAGTCATTGCTGATAATGTAGGCTAGTCTCTTGACATTTTGCCTTTGGAAGTTATAACTTTTTATCCCTCACTTCCATCAAAGCCTACTTTTTACTTTATTTGTTTCTTCTTTTGCACCATTTTGCATGACCTTTCATTTTTATCTGGCTATATCTTCCAATGGTTTCCCTTGAGGTTCCCATAGGATTAAAATTTAACCTTCTAAATACATAACAATCAAATTAACTTCAATAGTCTGCACATATAGTTTTCTTATACTTTAATGGTTCCCCACCAGTTATATCTTTGTCCATTGTATGTCCAAAAATGAAGATTTCTCATTACATTTTATGCATTTGCATTTCATCACTTGTGAGAAGTAAAAAGTGCAGTTGCATACAAATCACTTCAGAAAAAAATTATAAAAGAAAAAGACTCATACATCCCATACCCCACACCACTTCCTCTCGTTGACAACTGTTATTTCAATTTACCCAACTTTTTTACCCCTTATCTCCTATTATTCATTTATTTTTGTCCTTACTTTTTCAGTCATCTGTTCATACTCTGAATAAAGGAAACATCAGATACAAGGTTTTCACAATCACATGATCACATTGTAAAAACTATATATTTATACAGTCATCTTCAAGAATCAAGGCTTCTGGAACACAGTTAAACAGTTTCAGGTACTTCCCTCTAGTTACCCCAATACACCATAATCCAAAAAGGGATATTTACATAATGCATAACAACAACCTCCAGGATAACCTCTTAACTGTTTGAAATCTCTCAGTCATGCAAACTTTATTTCATCTCATATTTCTCTTCCCCTTTTTGTCAAGAGGCTTTCATAATTCCATGATGCTCTAGCTCCAGGCTCATCCTCAGGAGTCCTGTCCCATGTTGTCAGGGAGATTTGCACCCCTGGGAGTTATTTCCCATGTAGGAGGGAAGGTAGTAAGTTCACCTGCTAAAATGGCTTAGAGAGAAGGCATAAGATTTTCTCTTCAACCTGAAAAATGATAATTTCCTTCTCTCTTCCCCAATCTCACTTGGCTGATGCATCTCTTTAGTCTGCTCACTTCTAGCCTCCTCTTGCTATTAATTGACTCTTGCATTTTAAGACTTCTCCCCAAGTTTATTTATTCCAGGCTAGAAGCCTTTTACAGCAAACCAATGCTGATGTGAGGATTTTCAGCTTTTCCAACTTCTCCTCTAGACCCCTCCCCTCTCAACTTAAATGAGATAACCAGAAAGTTCTAAACTCCATTAGGCAGGGCCTGCACCTCTGACAAAGAGAAGACAAATGCCAGCCGCTCTGTACCCTTTAAGATTAAGGGGCAAGAACTCTCTGAGGGGGATTTTGAGGCAAGCTGGAATAGAGAGAGAGAGTGGAAAGGAAAAAAAAGTGTGAGGGGTTCCTTAAGCAAGGATGGTTAATCAGGGTCAGGAAAGCCTATGTCTTGGAAAGACAATGTGCCTGGGAGCTGTTGACTTAGGGGAAACATCCAATGACAACCAACCCATTTGGAACCAAATGACCCACATCTGATCAAGTCCTCTACAGAGAGAAATGGGGCCAAATGCACCATCTACCACACAACACTGCCCTGGAGATAAGGAAGGGTAGAAGACAAAGTTTTGAACAAGGAAAGGGGAGCATGAGTTGGTAAAGTTAATCTATAAAATCTAATGGCTCCACATTGCCTATTGCCTCTCACCTCCCTCACCACTGTCTTTGTGAGAGTGCCTGTATGTCATCTTACATGCTTTCTCAATAAATTTTCTGTGTGCTTGTTGTAAAAAAAATCATAACAGATTTAAAATGGGATTGTAAAGGACATTTTATGTCCTTGATATATTTTCACAATGAGGTTTTAGTTATTAGCAGTTGTCATAGTTTGTTTGCATCCCTCAAATTATAATTTATTCCCTTCACACCTACCACAGTCTTAATTGAAGTGTAAATACTGAAGGCTACTACAGCTGGAAAATTTTCCCAATATAACTTTTTGAATGAATCTTTTACTGCTCCGTAAGTAGATTCATTGCAAGGAGGCAAGTCTTGGATGTCTTAGGAAGATAGAGCTGAAATGTAACAAAAAATAAAAACATTAAAAATTAACTGATAGAGAGCAGGACACAGTGGCTCAGCAGGGAGAGTTCTCACCTGCCATGCTAGAGAGCCAGGTTCAATTCCTGGTGCCTGCCCATGCAAAAAAATAAAATAAAATAAATAAAAAATTAACTGCTAGAGAAAAAAGTATCAAACACTCCAAAAATAGCCCTCAAATCCAAAATGTTTTTCTCTTTCAAAGAGAATAAAAATTCTTCAGTAAATAGATGGTGAAATTAAAACTTTCTTAGGTGGGCCATGGTGGCTCAGCAGGCACAGTTCTTACCTGACATGCCAGAGACCTAGGTTTAGTTCTCAGTGCCTGCCCATATAAAAAAAAGAAAGAAAGGAAGGAAGAAAAAACTTTCTCTACAACTACACACCTAAACAAGGTAAAACTACTACTGATTTATGAACCAAGCAAATTTAATACACATGGTAAGACCTAATAATAGTAGGGATAAATAAAAACATGCGATTATTTATTGCCAATAATTGTATGGTTGTTCATATATGACTTAAAACCCACAGTATCTTAAAATTCACTGACATGAGTATTGTCATATAAAACAATATAGATAATTGATTTTGAGGAGTGTCTTAGTTTCCTAACTGATAAAATGTACTACAACATGGGTTAGCTTAACAACAGAAATTTGACTCATGGCCTAGAAATCCTGTTATCCTAGGTTCACTATCTTCTGGAAAACTTGCAATCTATAGGGTTCCTAGGCTTTTACAGAATACAGTAATGCATATGGAGGCAACTTCTCCTTTCTGTCATAGATTTTATTGAATCTCTTTAGCCTCTCCTTCTTGATCCAATTCCTTTTTTATAACAACTTCAGCCATATAGGAAAAAGGCCCAACCTTTCACTCAGCTTAGATGCACTTTCAGAACCCTATTTATAAATCATTTCAAACCCACAGAATGAGGTGCTGAAACCTGAGCAAAACATTTGTGAGAGCTTATCTTAGAAGAGAAACTCAGAAATAAAGTTAGGATTAAATTATACAATCTTTGAGATATGATTTGAGGGAAATGTGTAGAAATCCCAATGATTAAATTTGCCTGCAGTAACTTAAACTACAAACAAAACATTTTAATAAATGTAGAGTGTGTACTAAACACTTAACTTTATCACAAAGCATTTTTTTGTGGACATGCTATTTCAGAAATTTTCAATTTACCACTAAGAACAAGTACATACAAGAGAGATTTCCAGTAAGCTTGATACTAAACATGATGAATATAAAATGATATTTTTTCTGAAAAAAGTTTCATTTGTGAGCTTACTATATGAACAATGTTCTAAACTCCCCAGAGGTATTGGTATATGTAAGATTTTATGAGGTTAATGAATACACCAAACTATTTTACAGTTGAGGAAACGGGACACATAGAGTTTATATTTATAGCCTTGGTTAGCAGGAGGAAAAAGTAAACTTTGAGGGTAAATAGAAGATTGCATTTTTTCAGTGTTCATGAAGGTGTTTTGGGTTCTCATGAAATTATTGTCTGAAATCCTGAGGGACCATATCTGAAACCTACGTTAGATAGGAAACTATAAAGCAAAGGACATGTATGCATGGTTTCTTTGGGATTGCTGAAGAAAATTCCCAAATCTTCATCACCTGTGCTAGATTGAAAGGTTTATTTACTCCAGGAAAGCCATGTTTTAATCCTCATGCATCTTGTGGAGGCATCTTTACTTACAATCCCTACTCAGCACTGTAGGTTGAAAACGTGATTAGATTATCTTCACAGAGTTGTGACACACCCAACTGTGGGCATTAACCTTTGATTTGAGGCAGATGTGGATCTGCCAATTCCAGATGGGTCTTGATTAGTTTACCAGAATCCTTTAAAATCCTTTTGGAAGGAGCAATAGTGCCATGATAACCATGAGAGTCAAGAGAGTCCACTAGCCAGGGACCTTTGGAGATAAAGAAGTAGAACACCCGTGGGGGACTTTATGCAAAAGAAGCTTGGAGAGAAAGATAGACATCATCAAGTTTGCAATGTGCCTTTTTAGTTGAGAGAGAAACTCTGAATGTCATCAGCCTTCTTGTACTAAGGTATTTTTCCCTTTATGCCTTAGATTGGACATTTCAGTATCCTTGCATTATTTTGGACAATTTCATGGCCTTAGAATGGTAAACTTGCAACTTAATAAATTCCACTTCTTAAAAGCAATTCTGTTTGTGATATATTATATTCTGACAGCTACAAAACAAGAACAGATTTTGGTACCAGAGAAGTGGGGTGCTTAAGTTTGCAAATTCTGAACATGTTGGAAGAGCTTTTTAAATGGGTTAAGGGAAGATTTCAGAGGAATTCTGTGGAACTTGATATAGAAGGCCTAGAATGCTTTGAAGAGACAGTTGGTTGAAATGTGGACTCTAAAGATTCTTCTGGTAATGCCTTAGAAATGAGGCACATGTTATTACAAATTGGAATGAAGATGATTCATGTTTTTAAATGACAGATAATCTGGTAAAGTTGATGAGTGGCTTTGGTTGCAAGGCAGATTTTAAAAACCGTGAATGTAGATATTCAGCAGAAGAGATTTCCAAATTAAATAAGGAAAGTGCAGCTTGGTTTCTCCTTGCAGTTTATGGGAAAATGTGACAGGAAATAGATAAGCTAAGAATTGAACTCTTGGGTACTAAGAAACCAAAACTTGATATTCCGGAAAATTCTGGGGTTCTGGGATAGGAGATCTCAGAGAATGGTGCCCCATATGAAAATTTGGTCAAATGTGGAGGCACTCAGTCATTTCAGAAAAAAACAGAATTAGAGATGGAGTTTTCCAGGAAGGATTTGTGGAAATTTCTTCTGTCTAATAGGCATGATCCAAGGCTATTGCATAGAAAGCCAACAAGATTGTTGCAGGATCTGTATAAACAGAACCACTGCCAGTTGGGACTGAGAGGGACAGAAAGTGACTGTTTTGCAAAAAAAAATAATAACTGTTGAGGCATAACTATGGAAGTTAAAGTCTAAAGTCAAGAAAACTCAGCCCAGGAGAGTGGGCCCACCCAATCTCTTGGAGAAGTTGAGTTAGACCTGAGGGAAGATGGTGGACCTTCCACCTCATTGCAGTGTAAACGTTTTGCCATCTTAGGCCTTGGAAAGGGTGGGCCACACTCCTTGGGGATTGGGGAAAGCCTGGCTGCTACCACATGGAGGGCTTGAAGGTGTGCACCAAAGATGGCAGAGAGCCCACGTGTTCAATGCTTGGAGAGGATGGAGCTGAGAAAAATGTGGTCTCCGCAATGTCCCCAAAGATTGCATTCAGAGAGAGGCAGACTGTTTCATAGGCACTTGGAAAGGTTGGGACTGCTATTTTCTAAAGCCCAGAGAATAAATGACTCTCAGACTTTGAAATCTAAAAGGTTTGCCCTGCAGATTTTCAAAATGGTTTGGTCCAGTTACCCATGTGTTCTTTCCAATTTCTCCCTATGGACATGAGAATATTTATCCTATGATTTTCCCCCCTTTGCATGTTGGCAGCAAATAATTTGTTCTATGATTTACATGTCCAGGCCATAGGAAAATTTTGCCTTAGAATAGACCATGCCTGTAACAGATTTTGATGAGACCATGTACTATTCTTGATCTTGTATTGTATTTGTATTGCTACTGAAATGGTTTAAGGCTCTCCGATATTGTGATTGAGTGGAAGTATTTTCTTTTGAGTGAAAGTATTTTGTATATGGAAAAAAAACGTCTTTTTTGTGGTCTTGAGGGTGTAATGTGCTGGTTTGAAAGAATTATGTACCTTAGAAAAGCTATGTTTTAATCATGGTCCATCTTTTAGAGGCAGTCTTTTCTTTCTTTCATTCACAAGCATTTATTAAGGCATGCAATTATGTCCCAGACTTGCCTAAGAAGAGGGACATTAACATTTTTAGCTTGTACATTGTGTTGGCAGTAACAGACCGTTATTGGGACAATTTTAAAAATGAAGAAGTTAAGCTTGGTTCAAAGTCACAGTGATAGCAAAAGGAACAGCAAAAGTGCAAGTATGAATGACTTTTGACTATGAATCTCATGTTTAGTGTGTAAAAACATGGTTTTGCATTCAGATTTCAGTGTAGGAACTTAGAGTATGGTATAGAAAACAGACATATGAACAAATAGACACATGATATGTTCTATTATATGTAGGAATGTATTAAAAAAGCAGTACTTAACTTGGCTGAGGAAGTTAGGTTATTTTTATCTGTCTATATGTCCTTCCATTTTCTTCTTCTAATAGGTATAGGTGCTTGACTCCAGCTACTATTACACATTGCCTTAACTTCCTGGTCATACTGACTGGTTACAGGGAGTAGGTCTGCCAGAGTCCTATCCTGGGTTTTTCAAATCAGGGCTGTAAAAGTATAGATCCTTTCTCCTCTTATTACACAGCTTTAAAAATATAAACCCAGAGATCCTGGCAATACCTTAAGAGGAGAGAAGAGATGGACAGCATTCGGAGTTTATTAGAATTTCCATTTCCATTAAATTCTGCCTTTCCTTAGACTTTGCTGTTCTAATCTTTCTTTAATTCTATGATTTCAGCAATAACCATCAAGTGGCTCATTCACTCATGAAATATTTTTTGAATAGCTATTATATCAGGGACTGTTCTAGGCTCTGGGGATAAAAAGGTATGGCAGCCATTCTCCAAATTTATCCACAATGATCTTTGCCACTTGGTGTTCATGTCCTTGCATACTCCCCCACACAGAATAAGGGCTGGCTTGTGTGACTAACAAAATATGGCAAAAGTGACACGGTAGTGCCCCTAAGGTTAAGTCTTTATGACATTGCATCTTTTGTCTTGTTCCCTTAGACCACACATTTTAGGCAAAGTCAGCACCATCTGTGAGCAGCCCTATGAAGAAAAAAATCTAAAGCCCCCATCAACAACCAGGATGAACTTGACTGTTATGTGAATGAGCCATCCTAGAAGCAAATCCTTCACTTCTGGTCAGGCCTTCAGTCTCGGCCCATATCTGACTGAATCACATGAGAAACCCCAAGCCAGAAGCAGTCAGCAAGCTGCTCTCAGATTCTTGTCATGAAGAAACTGTAAAAGATAATGACTTTATTGTCATTTAAGGATACTAAATTTCAGGGTGATTTTTTTTACCACAATATCAATAGTTAATAGCAATAGCAGTAGATAATTTAATACAATATGTCAGTGACAAAAATAGATATAAACCTTGCCCTGATAAAGCTTAAATTTTAGTGAGGAAAAAGAGAGAATAAACAATTATAGTGCAGTCAAAAATATAGTACAGGGATGGTATGAGTGTATGGAGAAAACTGAATTTGGGAAGGGGGAAAAGGAACATGGAGAGGGGTTATTACAATTTTACATATAATAGGGAGAACTCACAAAAAGATAGGGAAGGAGCAAACCATGGATATCAGAAAAAGAGCATTCCAGACAGCAAGAACAGCAAGTAAAAGTCTTTCAGTCAGGAATCCTGGTACATTTTAAGAAGAATAGTGGTGTGGTTAGAACAGAGTGAGCAATTTACAAAGGGCTGGGTTATAAAATCAGGAAGAAAATGTGACCGGTTCACATTAAGGCCTTCTTGACCATTTCCAGGACTTTGTCTTTTACTCTGAATGAAAAGGATATCAGAGGAGTGACATGATCTGACTCACGTTTTATGTTTGAAAGCATCAACTGGCTGCCTTGCCATGAATTGATTGACTTCAGGGGAAAAGGGTAGAAATGGGAGACTAGTGGAAAGCTGTTGAGAAATGACAAACTGCTTGGACCACTAAGGGAGATATTGAGAAATAATCAAATTTTAGATATATTTTCGGCCAACATGATTTGTTTTTAGAATGGATAAGAGAGAACAATCAAGGATGTCAAAATTTTTTGACATGATAAATTAGAAGGGTGGAGTTGCCATGTACTTAGACAAGGAAAACTGAAGAGGAGTAGGTTGAGGGGTGGTGGAAAACTAGTTAGAGTCAAGTTTATGCTTTGCACAATCAAGAAAGTCTTGACTAAAAGGTCAGAGAATCTTGTTCAAATAAAGTGATATTTGAGGCAGATCTTGAATAACAATTCCTTTCTTTCTGTTAAGGGATGAACAGTGTAAAGATGTATTTAGTCGATGCTAATTGAATTCATTTTTTATGTTCTTATATTTTGTGTTATATTCTATAATTTTATGTACTGTGTGCTGTATAAGTGGGCCTTTGCCAGATTATTTTGAAGGAATAAAAGCTCCCAAATCTTACCAACTTACACTCACCTACATTTCTTTCCTTGGTAGGTGACTGTGGCTCTGTTCGATACCAGCTTCATTTTTGGGACTGAGGCAGAAGGAAGAAACCCCATGTTGGATATGCTGGTCTCACAGCAGAGGGAGAAAAGAAATTTGGAACCACATGATAATAACTAAATATTCTGCTCATAGGTGGAACATGTCCCTTCTATTTAGTCACATGACCCAGCCTGAGGTCAGTGGGGTGAAGAATATAATCTCCATTCAGGGATGCATCCAGAACAGGAAGGATTACAATATTTTGAAGATAATACAATCTATCAATGCATGTTTATATTTTTCAAGTGGTGGCATTAATGCTTGGAGAATTGTTGAGAATGGCATTCATTCATTGAAGAAACATTTTTTGAACACTTGTTCCATGCCAGCAAGTTTCAAACTACTGGCACACAATGGTGAATAAAAGAGATAAAATCCCCAATTAATCCTGGAACTTATATTGACAATGAAATATTAAACACATACACAATCATCATCAGAAATACTGTATTTATAAATATAGCTGTAAAAAATTTAATAACCTCTTTCAAATCTGACCAGTATCACAATTATTAGAACTATGATATATTCAATTTGTAAATTTATCTTTTTTTAATTGGTGTGCAGAAAACCCTGATATTGGTTTACCCACCCTAACATTATTAATTCTGTAATAATTGAGGAGATGGGAAAGATCAAAAGGAATATTTTGTCTTTGTGTTTCAATATGAGTTCTGGGCCAACACTCTGTTGATTAGCCCCTCATCTTTGATCTTTGCAGCATTTAAAATTTAGATTTTTTGATGTAGTTCTGCAACAATGGTATATTATTCTATTATCTCTATCATCAGTCACTGTAAGTTGGAAACTTGAAGAATCCACACTGACAGAGACCTTTGTAGATGAAGAAAGAGAATGCCCCCAGGGAGTTTCATGAAAAAAGAAGCCTTGAGAGAAAGCTAGAAGATGTCACCATGTTCACCATGTACCTTTCCAGTTGAGAAAGAAACCCTGAATTTCATTGGCCTTTTGGAATCAAGATATCTTTCCCTGATGCCTTAGATTGGATATTTCTATATCATGGTGTTAATTGAGACATTTTTCACAGTCTTAAAATTATAAATGTACAATTTAATAAATTCTCCTTCTTAAAGGTCAGTCTGTTTCTGTTATGTTTCATTCCAGCAGCTAGCAAACTAGAACACCACCCTTGAATAGTTCTGTCATGAGACTAAAGTAAAATTGTAGAAATGACCCAACAGACAGAAAAGCCCTTAGAAACATGTAAAAAGTTTCCCAGATGCCCCAAAGTATTGGAGAAGCAAAGTAGTCAGGGGTCTTTCTCTGCTAGAGAAGCGTGACCACAACCAGCTTAGAGATAGAAAGATGTTCTTGCTCAGAAAATGAACATGATTCAGCTGGGGATTATCCACTTTCCAAGTCAATTCTGTGCTCCACAAAGAATGAATATGGCCAATGTTTCTAGAGCATTGTTTCCCCTAAATTTGTTCCTTGACAATGCCTTTAAAATAATTAGGAAGCATTTTAAATTCACATCTCTGAGCTTCACTTTCAAGAACTACTGAAAAAGTGAACTGGGTGGAATTGGAGTTTTGACTTATACGCCACAAGATTTTATGAAACTGAATTTCCAGGATTATAAAAATCTAGAAGGGAAGATGAAAATGATCTGAAGAAAGGGGAAGGTTATAATCCAGATGAAACAACATGAAACTTTTAAATTGTATATCAATAATAACCTTATCTTTTCCTTGAAATCAGGGATCTGAGACACAGCCAAGGAAAGCAGGAATTCTGTAGTGACTTAAAACACATAGAGGAAATGTGTCCCTGAGGCCCAATTAAGAATTCAGGAAAGATGTGTTGCATCCCTAGGGAGACCAGGGTCCTGTAGTTCTCCACTATCACATCCCTGTAGAAATTCCTCTGACTGAGATGCAAGCATTCCCACTCATCCTGGAGAAGTCCATGACCACATCTCTAAATATCAACCATCCTTGAAATTAAAAACACATTTCACCAAGAAGCATCAGAATAGTTTGTAATTTGACCCAAGATAAAAGGAGACAGTTAGAAGAACTGGTTCTGAGTAAGATGAGGGAACTGGTTTATCCAATAAGGTAATTTTTGAGACAGTGATATTCTTTATGGGTCATCCTGTCTCTAAAGAAAGAGGATGGCATATGATCAACAAAAAAATCACAGATACTATACTTTTTGTGGAAGATAAAATAGATAATTAAGATCTTAACACACATATGCATATATACACATATATGTGCATATAATGCTAATTTGTTCTAGTTTTCTAGCTTCCAGAATGCAATATAACAGAAATGGAATGGTTTTTAAAAAGAGGGATTTAATAAGTTGTTAGTTCACAATTCTAAGACTGATAAAATGACCCAATTAAAGCAAGTCTATAAAAATATCCAAATTAAGGAACCAAAAAGGATTATCTTCACTCAAGAAAGGCCAGTGAAATTCAGGGTTTTTCGTTCAACTGGAAGACACATGGTGAACTTTGTGGCATCTGCTAACTTTAATATTCCCCTGGTTTCTGGTTTCATGACGATCCCCTGGGGATGTATTCCTTCTTTTATCTCCAAAGATCTGGCTGGTGGACTCTTAGCCTCATAGAGATGCTGAGGTTCTTCACCTCTCCTCTCATTCTCAAAAGGAACTCTTTGCAAATGTTTCTTGTTTTATAGGATTCCAGTAAATTAATCAAGACCCACATAGAATGGGTGGAATCATATCTCCCCCTATATAAAAGTTAATACCCACAGTTGATAAGGCACATATCTGTGAAGATAACCTAATCAAGTTTCCAACCTACATGATTGAATAGGGATTAAAAGAAATAGTTTCTCCCTCAAGATTATTAGGGTAAATATATGGCTTTTCTAGGGTACATAAATCCTTTCAAACCTGCACATTATGTATTTCTCAGATGGGAGAATTGGAAGTGTAAAAAGACAATAAGCAAATAAACATGCATGGCAATATAACCTAAAATAAGAGATGTTGATTCTTAATATTGTAATTAATTTTTTTTACTTATCATTTTAACTAATTTATATTTTTATATTGTGAGATTGAACAATTATTGCGTTTCTTATTTTTTTGTAAAATACAAAAAAGTAATAAAGAACAGTATACTTGTGACATAACTGTGGACTAAAATGGACAGTAACAAAACTGAAGTCTAACTGTTTCAGAACCTCCACTTGTAAATTTCATTATTTCCAGTAAACAAAAGTGACAGTCTTCATTTTCTAAAGCAAAATACAAGTGAAGATAGTCTAAGGAAGCAAAATAATTTTCAGATTAAACGTGATGACTATGCACACCTCTCAATAAATCCTCACAAGATACTTGTTAATTATGAAAAGAAGTATATTAACTTTATATATATGATATCTGGTAGAGAGTATTTAACCAAGTGAAAAAAGTAATGATGTGTCCTTATGGATGCAACATATCAGAAAGCACATGATATCAAGCTAATGTCACCCCTGTTGGGACAAATTGATATCATGTGTCTTCTGATATGTTGCATTTAGAACACATCATTACATACAGGGTATTGTTGACAAACTGGCCAGGGATACACAAACTTATGTAGATGATAAAAGTATGTAGTTCTGAAGAGTGACATCTTCAACATGGTAACATGAGACATCTTCTAGAATTCCACCTTTTTTATTATTATTATAGTAAATTATTTCAGTATCAATAAGAGGACAAATTCCTAATTCTTATAATTTGGAAGGATAACAGAGACTGGATAAAGACTCTACACATGCTGAACTAAAGAAAAAGAAAAATAATCTCTAAGATCAGATAGGAAATTTCTATCTCAGACCTGCCAGTCCAAACTACACAGCTTGAGAGAGGCATAGATGTAGCATGGCCCACATCCTTCCCATTGCAAATGCAGAATATACAGCTCCTTACAGCATCAAGTTAGAACCCATTATATTCAGACATAGGGACGCAAGTCCTCAGAAACCTAGAGGTGAGTGTAAATTGCTGAGGGATGCTGCATAGAAAAGAACCAATGAGTACATAAAAAGAGAGACTGCAGTGGAACTGTTGGCAGGAGGTGTAAATATGCAAATCAGTCTCTGGAAGATGGACCATCTAAATACAAAACTGACATTTCTGCAATGAACCACCTATGTGGATTGACACCATCTGGGTTTCTGGGGTGGGAAACTCTAAAGGGAAGAATCCAGAAGGAGAAAAACCTCAAATAAAAAATGTAAGGCAGGATGGGACACAGAACTAAAAAGTGTAAGGAAAAAGGAGCGCTGAGTGAGGGAGAGAATTTGAACAAATAATAGTAGCTGGAAAGAAAATTCTGCAGTTAACAAATGGAGCAAATCATCATTTCTGGAGAAGGAACAGAGAGTAGGAAGGTTTCCCCTGGAGGTGAAACAACTGCACACAGAGTAAAACACCTTAAAAATTTTATCATTAATCCAGGGCAAGACTCAGATTTAGAGAAGCCTAGAAAACCTGAACAATTTAACACAGGATACTCTATAACTCCAGGGTAGGTTGGACCAAGCATCAAAATAGAGCTGAAACATAAAGCCAACCAACAATAGAACAAGACAAAAGGAAGAAACTAACCTTAAGATTAACAACCCCAAATAATAAGCTTTCAAGATATCTGGTGGAAATATGTATAAAGAGATAAAGGATATTAAGAACATAATGTATGAGGAAAAGAAGAATTTAAAGGTATAAAAAGAATATAACAAATCATAGGGATGAAGGCCACAATGCTAGAGATTAAAAATACACTAGAAAGACACAGCACAGTGGAAGCACAGTGAGGAGTATAATTTAGTTTGTCCTCTAAGTCAGCTACTAAATACCAGAACTGGAATGGCTTTCAAAAGAGGGGATTTCATTAATTTGCTAGTTCACAGTTTTAAGGCCATGAAAATGTCCCAATTAAAGCAAATATATAAAAATGTCCAAATTAAGGCACCAAGAGGTTACCTTCACTCAAGAAAGGCTGATGAAGTCCAGGGATTCCCTCTCAACTGGAAACATGCATGGTGAACATGATGATATCTGCTAGCTTTCTCTCAAGGCTTCTTTCACAAAGATTCCCTGGGGGCATGTTCCTTCTTCATCTCCAAAGGTCTATGGCTGTATGAATTCTGCTGGCTTTCATGTTCTCTCATTGTTCTGAAGCTTTCTCCAAAATACTTCCTCATTTAAAAAATTTCAGCAAACTAATCAAGACCCACCTGAAATGGGTGGAGTCATATCTCCCTCTAATTAAAAGTTAATACCTACAATTATGTGAGCCACATCTTTGGGGATAACCTAATCAATTTCCCAACATGCAGTATTGAATAGGGATTAAAAGAAACAGTTGCCTCTGTGAGATGGAATCAGGATTAAAACATGGCTTTTCTAGGATATATAAGCCTTTCAAACCAGTACAGAGAGCAAGGTTGAATGCCATCAAGATGTGAATTCTACCCAAATTGATCTATGGATTCAATGCAATAGGAATCAAATTTCCAAGAACCTAGTTTGAAGACTCAGAAAAGCTAGTTAGCAAATATATTTGGAAGGGAAAGTGACATTGAAGAACTAAAAATATCCTAAAGAAGAATGAAGTGGATGGACCAACTTCATGATTTTAAAGCTTATTATAAAGCCACAGTACTTAAAACAGCATGGTACTGGCACAAAGATAGGCATATTGATAAATGGATTTGAATTAAGAGTGCAGATATAGACCACCAAATCTATGCCCAATTTTTATTCACAAGAACCTAGTCCACTGAATTTGGACAGAGTAGTCTTCTCAATAAATGGGCCTGAAGGAATTACATATCAAAAGCAAAAAGAATGAAAGAGAACACCCACCTTACTCCTTATACAAAAATTAATTCAAAGTGGATCAAAGACCTAAATATTAAAGCCAGTACCATAAAACTCCTAGAATGAAATTTAAGGAAACATTTTAAGACTTAGCTATAGGAGATAATTTCTTAAACTTTACACCCAATGCACAAGCCATGAAAGAAAAAATAGATAAATGGTAACTCTTCAAAGTCAACTGCTTCTGTGTGGCAAAGAACTTCATCAAAAAGGTGAAGAGGTAGTCAAACCAAAGGGACAAAATATTTAGAGAAAACATATCAAACCAGGGCTTGATATCCAGTATATATTTCAAAATCATAAAACTCAACAATAAAAGAGCAAACAACCCAATTATAAAATAAGCAAAATGATTAATAGAAATTTTCCTGAAGAGCAAACACCAATGGCTAAAAAGCACAAAAATAGCTATTCATCTTCATTCAGTATAAGGGAAAAGCAAATCAAACTACAATGAGATATCATCTCAAACCTATAAGAATGACTGCTATTAAACAAACAGGAAACTATAAATGTTGGAGAGAATATGGAGAACTTGGAATACTTCTTCATATAATGGTACAGCAACTGTGGAAGACAGTTTGGCAGTTCCTCAGAAATCTAAATATTGATTTGTTCTGAGAACTGGCAATACCACTACTTGGTTGATACCCAGAAGAACAGAAAGCAGTGACATGAACAAACACTTGCACACTAATGTTCATAGTGGTCCTATTTACAATTGCCAAAAGAAGGAAACAATCCAAGTGCCCATCACCTGACGAATGCATGAATAAAATTTGAGATATAGACACAATGGAATATTATGCAGTAGTAAGATGAAATAAGGTTCTGAAACATATGTCAACATGGATAAAGCTTTAGGACATAATGCTGAGTGAAATAAGCCAGGCAAGATAAAATAGATACTGTATGATTTTGCTAATATGAGTCCAGTAAATGTAAACTCAGAACATTGAGAAACTAGAGAGAGATACAATGAAGCTAGAGATATATGTTACTTAATGATGTTGAACTTAAATGTATGGCAATGGAGAATTCTGGAAAGATGGTGGAATAGGATAGGTTGAATTCACACCTGTTCCAAGAAACAGCTAGAGAATGACATGAAGGTGACTGAGATGGCAGTGTAAGTGATCTGAGAGGGCCTTCTACACTACATAGGGAGACTGTGGGTGCAAAAACTGAAGGACTGAGATGCAGAGAAACAGAGAACATCCTGGCTAGGGCAGCCTGAAATGCCCCGTTCCAAACAGAAGCCCAGAGCCCTTGGAAGTGCGTGGGCAGGGAAACAGGAAATAGAAAGTAAGCCAAGATGTATTCCTTGAATATGCTATCATCACTGGCATAGCCACATGACCCAGGACACACCCCATGCCCATGGACCTGAACCCTAACACCTGCCCCCCAAGCTCCAAGCATCCTGCTCCACCACCCCCTCCCCTGCATACCGAATGCACACACCCATTCCAAGTACATGCACACCTGCCTTAACCCAACCCATCCTTCCTCTGTAAGAACAGTACCACCCCACCCCTCCCAAAAAACCCTCCCCCTTCCTGACCCCTGGAGGTTGTCACAGCACATAAAGGCTGTGAGCACTTACCTAGGCTACACCCACCCTCAGCCCATACAATAGCACAACCTCACCCTGACCCACTGAGCTTTTCTCATGTGTATTCTGTTTACAGCCCTCTCAATTGCACATGATGTGCATTGCTCCCTGCCATGCCTCTAGCTCTTGGCAAGTGCTGACCTGTGCAACAGGGCCATAACTGCCCCAAGCACACACAGGTGCAAAACTGGCCACTGACCTGAGCTCTACACATGTGCACACGAGGACCCCTCCCCCGTACCAACACAAACAGGGCCCTGCTGCACAGAGCTGCACACCCACACAGCCACATCCTTCCTGCCACTTTGTGCCCACACATTCCTTCACTGACTTCTAACCCCTGCACCCCAACCCCCTACATAAAAAATGTGGGCACTTGTTCCAGACCCCTGGCACAAGTACCCTGTTCTCACACCTGGGACTTCTACTAAGTAACATCAATGGGATGGATAACGACATAAAAAAGATCAGGAAAACACTAGAAGAATATGAAGAGGAATTTTAAAGAATAAATAGAAAAAAAGCAGATATCACAGATATTAAAGATACTGTAGACCAAGAAAAGAATATACTCTAGACAAACAACAGTAGATTTGAAGAGGCAGAAGAAAGAATAAATGAACCAAAGGACATGACAACTGATTTTGAAATCTCAAAATAGCAAATGACAAAAAGATGGGAAAATTTGAACTGGCTCTCAGAGAAATGATGTACAGAATAAAGCACAAAAATATAAGAACCATTGGTGTCCCAGAAGGAGAAGAGAGGAGTAAAGGGCTAAGAAGATTAGTTGAGGATACAATGGGAGAAAACTTCCCAACCCTTATAAAGGACATTGATATGCAAATCAAAGAAGCTCAATGAACTCCAAATAGAATAAATCCAAATAGGCCTTTCCCAGATACATACTAATCAATCTTTCAAATGATAAAAAAAGAAGCAGAAAATCCTGAAAGTGCCAAGAGAAAACCAATCTACTACATATAAGGGAAGTCACATAAGTGGTATGGGTATGAGATATTTAAGACAAAGTCTTCCAGAAAAGAATTCTGTACCCAGACAAATTTTCTTTCAAAAGTGAGGGAGGGAGAGATAAAAATTTTCAGACAAACACCCTGAACTAATTTATCAACCAGAAATCCACCCTATAAGAAATACTAAAGGGAGTTCTGCCAGTTAAAGGAAAAGACAGGAGAGTGTGGTCTGGAGGAAGTCACAGAATAAAAGATTACCAGTAAGTGTAGCTTAAAGGATAAAAAAGAGAAAGAGGGAAAAGAGTATAGAGATCTGAAAAATAAATTCCAAAGGATAAGATGGTGGATTCAAGAAACAACTTCTTAGTAATAACAGAATATTAACAGTCTAAACTTACCAATTAAAAGACATATATTGGCTGAATGGATTAAGAACTGTAATTCAGCTATAAATTGCTTGCAAGGGATTCACCTTAGACACAAGGAAACAAACAGATTGAAAGTGAAAGGATGGCTAAAGATGTTCCATGCAAGTTGTAAACAAAGAAAAACAGGAGTGGCTATACTAATATCAGAAAAAATAGACTTTAAACGTAAAGATATCTTAAGAGACAATCAAAGACACTATATATTAATGAATGGGACAATTCACCAAGAAGAAATAATAATCGTAAGTGCTTGTGTTCCCTATCAAGTTATTTCAATGTACATGGGACAGACATTGGAAAAACTGAAAGAGCAACAGATGTTTCAACAATAGTAGTAGAACACATCAATACATCACTTTCCTTTACAGATAGAACAACCAGACAGAGGATCAAAAAGGAAACAGAGAAGTTAAACAACTTGATAAATGAATTAGGCCCAACAGACATATATAGATCATTACACACCCAAATACCAGGATAGACATTCCTTTTTAGTGCTTATGGAAGGTTCTCCAAGATAGAGCATATGTTAGGGAACAAAACAGGTCTTAATAAATTTAAGAACATTGTAATTCTTCAAAGCACTTTCCCTGACAACAATGAAATGAAGCCAGATATCAATAACCATCAAAGAATGGTTATTACCCACCCACTTCCTTGTAACTGGACCATGGATGTGACTTTAGCCTTGTCTTACTTGTGCATTTGACAAACCCTTCAGCCAAGGATGAATTAACTCTTTATGGCCTTGTGTGGCTTTTGTTAATGTTCGTGAAACCTTTTCAAGAAAAATATCTGAACCCCTTCTCTTCCAAAAGAGCCATACTCATTGTAATTAATGTTAATTTCTAATTTTTTAATTTTAAATTACTCTAGTTAACATTGCTATTATGGTAGTAATCATTTTCTTGTCCTTAAGTTTTGGCCAATCTCCTCTGATAACTCTTACTGATAATGATTTTCCCAAATTCAGAGTAGAGTTTACCACTCAAATTCAAGATATACATTCCCAGAGCCCACTGGCAGTCACTTCTTCCTTTCTAACCCTCAGTTTAATAGGCTGCTCTGTGCAAACTTAAATGAAACTTATTTTGTATGGTATCTTGCATCAATTAACCTGTCAGAATTCAGGGAAAATATCCTATAGGGAATCTTAGTATAGTTTATACTGTAATCTAACAATCATCAGAAATTAAAAATTTTCTTCTATAGAAAATAATTACATATATTAATTAGTTTTCTCTTCAAAATGAGCAGATAAATTGCCAAATATAAAAACTACTTTTCATGGAAATGAGTTATTTGCATAGGTTTAAAAAAATCTATTCTTATTTCCACCAGAATTTAATGAGGAAACCAGAATTTTTAAGTAGGATCAAACCAAAAAGACCACATTTAAAACTAAATTTCATTAAATTGTATAGAATAAGTATTTTGTAAGGAAGATTACTTTACACTTTTGGAAATAGTACTCAAAGTAATTACCACTCAGGTAATGGTTTAGATATAATATTCCTTGAATTCCAGCATTAATGGGTGTTAAAGTGTGTTCTAATTTGAATGCAATGTACCAGAATCAGAACGGCTTTTAAAAAGGTGAGTTTAATAAGTTGCAAGTTTACAATTCTAAGGCCATGAAAATATCTCAATTAAAGGAAGTCTATAAAAACATCCAAATTAAGGCACCAACAAAAAGTTATCTTCACTCAAAAAAACTGATGAAGTTCAGCATTGTCTCTCAACTGGAAAGACAAATAGCAAACATGGCGACATTGTCTAGCTTTCTCTCCAGGACTTCTTGTTTCATGAAGCTTCCTAGAGCACATTTTCTGTCCTCATCTCCAAAGGTGTCTGGCTGCATGAGCGCTTAGTAGTTCTTGTGGCTATCTCATAATTTTCAAGCTTTCTCCAAAATGCTTCCTCTTTTAAAAGATTGCAATATACTAATCAAATCCTACCTGAAATAGATGAGGTCACATCTCCCTCTAATGAAAGGTTAATTCTCATAAATGGGTGAGTCACATCTCCATGGAGATAACCTAATCAAGTTTCCAACCTATTGAATAGGGATTAAAAGAAATGCTTGCTACCACAAGATTGATTAGGATTAAAAATGGCTTTTCTAGGGTACATAAATCCTTTCAAACCAGTATAAAGTGTTACTTCCTCTGTAGAGCAGGAGCACTGGTAAACCTGGAGCTCTAAGAATAGGGACAGAAAACTATGCTTAGAAGAGCTTTCTGGTAGAGGCAGGTGGGTATTAATACATTCAACCATACAGATTTAGGAAGGCTCTGGACAGAACCTTACTCCAACTTTAACATCTTATCACTCAGTTTTGTTAAGTATGCAATAAAATATATTAATCATCACTTCTTTTTGCACCTCCACAAAATAAAATGAGCTGAATAGATGGAAAAATAATTAAGTAAACTACATCATAATAGTGTGTAATACACTGGCTTGGCTAGTACCCACCTGCAGGAGGTGGCTATAAGGAGAATCTGAACAGGTGAAAGTGGCATTATTCCATTAGCTACTTGACCTTGGAGCATCTCTCAGGTCATGGAAAAGATTTGTATTTCTATAGGTCTTGCATTCCAAGAGATAATCCATGAATTTGGGGGCAATTCTAAAAATTTGACATTCTGTGATGACAAACTATGATTAGTTCCTTATCAAAGGCAAGAATTTCTGCCATTTCTCAAAACAGACACATGCTTTATTCAAACCACATTTTGTTCCCTGTCATGTTTTCAGCTATAAATAAAGCCAACATTCTGTATCCAGCTGAATTTTCCTTCAAAACTGAGGGAGAGGTTAAAATTTTCACAGACAAATAAATTCTGAAAGATTTTTTTTTAACAAGAGACCCGCTGTATAAGAAATACTAAAGGAAGTTTGGCCCATTGAGGAAAAAAAAAAAAGGAAATGTAAGTCTGGAGGAGGGCACATAATTTATCAGTACCAGTAAGAGAAACTTAAAGGGCAAAAAGACATAAAGGGAAAAGAATATGTAGTCTGACAAACAAAATCCAAAGAATAAGATGGTGGATTCAAGAAATGCTTTTACAGTAATAACTTTTAAGGTTAGTGGGCTAAACTTACCAGATAAAATATAGAGATTTGCAGAATGGATTAAGAAATAAAATCCAGGTATATACTGCTTACGAAAGACTCATCTTAGACACAAAGATACAAATAGATTGCAAGTGAAAGGATGGAAAAAGATGTTCTTTGCAATCTGTAAACAAAAGAAAGTACGAGTAGCTATACTAATAACAGACTAAATAGATTTTATTTATTTTTTCATCATTCATTGCTTATTTTTTTCCTTACTAAAATTTGCAACCCTGCCTAGATGGCAAAATTACCCATGGTGTATAACTACTGATTGAGAACCACTGTTACAAATTCATATGCATCAAGTGCTTTCTCTGTGCCCACCACTGTGCCCAGCCCGGTTCCATGAGTTACCACTTTTATCTTGCATGACAATCCTAGAAGAGAGGTGTTATAATTGCCTCTTTAAGTCTCAGTGGCTCCCCTCTCCAATGGGAAATGATTAAAGGCCTTAGGTTTCCAATCTAGATTCATGTTTTCATACATATATGAGTTTGGTAGGAGTGTTGTAGCCATATATGTTTGGGGAGAAGTGGTGCAGACATCTAAGACAACTAAGTTAAGAGGAACTGGATTGGAGTGAATGAGGACTGCAAAAGGGGGATGGCTAGAGGAGAAGGTGGTAGGGTTTAAGAGAAGCTGCTTAATCACTGTGGGTTATTATGGGTGACCCTGGAATGTGGTATCATTTACCAGGAAGAGGAGGAGCTGAACTATGGTGGGGAGAGTGCAGTGGTTAGGAGACCTGATTTCGAGCCTTGGTTTCACCAGGTGGCATGACATTGAGTAGAGGGTGTATGAGACTTCAATGCACCATTCTCCTCTATAGACAAAAGAGACAGATGATCAACAAGGAAATAGAGAAGTTAAGTAACTTGACAAATAAATTAGACCTAACAGACATATACAGGTCATTACACCCCAAAACACCAGGATATACATTTTCCTGTAGTGCTCATGAAACATTCTCCTGGATGGACCACACATGAGGGCACAAAATAGGTCTTTATAAATTTAAAAACACTGAAATTATTCAAAGTACTTTCTCTAATCACAATGGAATGAAGCTGGATATCAAAAACCACCTGCAAATGGGAACGTTCATAAATATAATAGCACACTCTTAAACAACCAGTTGGTCAAAGAAGAAATTGCTAGAGAAATCAGTAGCCATCTGGAGATGAACAAAAATGAGAAAACAGCATATCAGA
Source organism: Tamandua tetradactyla (assembly GCF_023851605.1). Taxonomy (NCBI): domain Eukaryota; kingdom Metazoa; phylum Chordata; class Mammalia; order Pilosa; family Myrmecophagidae; genus Tamandua; species Tamandua tetradactyla. Next base: position 2,259,019 of record NW_027518237.1, on the reverse strand, counting down.
ATTTATCAAATGCAGCAAAGGCTGTGCTGAGAGGGAAATTTATTGTGCTAAGTGCCTACATTAAAAAACAAGAATGAGCAAAATTTGAGGACTTAACTGCTCATCTTGAGGAACTTGAGAAGAACAACAAACTAACCCTAAAGCAAATAGAAGAAGAGAAATAAATAGCAAAGCTTAAAGCAGAGTTAAATGAATGGGAGAACAATAGAAAGAACCAATAAAACCAAAAGCTAGTTCTTAGATAAAATGTATTATAAGCATAATGTAGTGTTACAATCACCAATATCCAATATCAAAATATTTGGGGGCCTTCAAAAAGGAACTCTGTAGTCATTAAGCAATAATTTCCCCTTTGCTTTCTCTCTTCCCAGGTTATGATAGCCTGCAATCTATATTTGCCTCTATGAAATTTGCTCACTCTAGCTATTTAATATAAGAGATATCATATACTATATGTCTTCTTGAGCTTGGATTATTTAAAAAAGATTTCTCTAATGTTTATCAATGTAGGAACGTCAATCCCTTCTTTCCATGTGTGGAAGATTTTCAATCCATTTAGAAAATTGAAAATTATTATATGCACTTTGTTTTGGCAATAAATTCATATACTGATAGTAATAATTCCAAATGTTAAATTTTCTAAATATTCACTCCAAACTAATAGTTTCTTGAGAGTCCTTTCTTCACCCATTGTTGAAAACTGCCTTTGCATGAAAGGGACAGATTTTTGAGTAATAATTTTTTTAAAATATGTTCTTGGTAGGATACTACTGACAGCCACTTCCCATCAGAGAAATGGTCAGCAAATTTGGACTTAACTTGATTTTAGGACTCATAATTCTTTTGGGTGCTTTGCCATGGTGAAAAAAGATTTTCAAGATCACTACCCAGCTCATCCAAAAGTATTTTGCAGAGTTATTTATTTAATTAACAACACACAAGCTGGAAAACTTAATGTTGAGGGCATGCCTGTCACTGCCTTTACTTAGAGGAACTCCTATCTTTCCTCCAGAGTGCATCCTATATGTGATAAAGGGACTGAATGTAGACCTTGCTGTCATTAGTGTATTAAATATTGTAAATGCTTAGTGTATTTCTTATTTTTAGATAATAAATAAACCAAATAGGAGTTTGAATATTTTATTCCTTTCCCACTAGTTTGTTTTGCATACCAGCTAAGATGCACATCTCATAGGGAAACTAATATTATATTGCACATGTGTCACAGTCGAATCCCAGCTTCACATGACTTTTATTACCAAGAAACAAGAGGGTTGATTTTCATATACATTTCTCTTTTTACTTTTCTCAGTTTTCACTGCGTTCTTGTGAGATTGAAAGATGTATTTTTAATTACTATCAAAACCTAAGTATAAGAATCAAATTTGTATACCTATTTGTACATTCCAGACACATGAAAGTGATTTAATACTTTTAAATCAATTATCTATTTACACAATAAAATCATATTAAAATTTACATCAGCTATCCTGAGGAAATTGCCAACTTTGTTCTGAAGACTTTTTGAAAGAGGAAATTCCAAGAATACACCATCATTTCCATTTTGGGGGGCATACCTCCAAGTGGAATTTCAGGGTCATATACTCATTCAATATTTAACTTTCTGAAGAACTGCTAAACATTTTACATTCTGTTTTTGTTTGCTAAAGTTGATGAAATGTGATATAAAAGTAAAGTCCAATGGGTTGGACTTTACAATGGGAATTTATTAATTTATTTAAGTTTACAGTTCTGAGGCTGTGAAAGATGTCTAAATCAGGGCAGCAATAGGGATTCTTCCAGAAGACACCAAGACTGGGACTCCTCTTCACCAAGGAAGGCACAAGGTAATGTCTTCTGGTCCTTATCTCCTGGATTTCATTGCCTACAACCTCTAGCTTTTCTCTCAGTTTCTCTGTGTATTTTTCTTTGTTTCTCTGTGTCCTTTATCCTGTTATAAAGGACTCCAGTAAGAAGATTAAGCCACACCCTGAGTGAATAGGTCACATCTCAACTTAAGGTTCTACCCACCAAAGATCCCAGTCAAAAGGGATCCACACCCACAATGGGTCTATACTGACAAGAATGGATTAGGTGATCTTTTTGGAGCATTGTGGTATCTGGGGCATATACAACTTCAAACTATGAGTTCCCTCCAACATTTTACAAGGGTTCCAATGTCTCTGCAACTCCACCAACATTTATTTTCTTATTCTGTTATTATTATTACTATTATTATTATACAAACAGAATTCCCTAGATGTGAAATGGTTTCTCATTATGGTGGTGATTAGCATTTCATTAATTACTAATGGTGCACTGATTGTTCATTTGTACATCTTCTTTGGAGAAGTGTCTAGTCAAATCCTTTGCTCATTTATACATTGAGTTGTATTTATTTTTTGAGTTATTAGTGTTCTTTGTATATTCTGGATATTACACTGCTATTGGCTATGTGGTCTCCAAATATTTTTATCACTTTGAGGATATCTTTTCAATTTCTTGATAATGTCCCTTTATATATAAAAGTTTTTTGTTTTGATGAAGTCCAATTTATCCATTTTTCCTTTGTCTCCTGTTCTTTTGGTTCCATATCAAAGAATCTATTGCCAAATAATGTCTTGAAATTTCCACAAGGTTTTTTTTTGAAGAATTTTATGATTTTAGCTTTTTATTTAGGTCATTGTCTGCTGTTGAGTTAGTATTTTTTGCATATAATGTGACAGATGAGTCCAACTTCATTCTTTTTAACTTGGATATGCAGTTTTTCCAGCTCCATTTGTTGAAGAAAATATTTTTCTCATTGAAGGACCCTAGACCCTTTGTCAAAAATCAACTGGCCTTGCTTGAGCAATGGTGGCTCAGTGGTGGAGTTCTCACCTGCCATGCCTGGGACTTGAGTTTGATTCCCAGTGCCTGCCCATGAAAAAAAACTTAACTGGCCTTATTTCTGGACTCTCAATTCTATTCAGTTGGCTTAGAGGTCTATCTTTATGTCAGTACTGCACAGTTTTATTACTGTATCCTCAAGTTTTGAAATCAGGGAGTATGAGTCCTACTTTTTTCAAGTTGATTTCAGATGTATGGGGCCACTTAATTTCATAGGATCTCAATATCTGAAAAAAAATGGCTCTTTTAGTATTGATAGGGGTTGAATTTGGGAATTAGTCACATATTAACAATATCAGGTCTTCCAATCCTAATGTCATTCCATTATTTACATCTTCTTTTATTTCTTTCAGCAGTTTTCTTTTGTACATGATGGTACAATAAATGTTATTGTAAATTGAATTATTTCAAAATGACCTGTTTAATTTTTAAATGTTAATTTTATACCCTAAGATTTTTCTGAATCAGTACCTTTCTTGTGCTCTTTGGTATTATCTACCCGGAGGATCAAATCATCTGCAATTAGAGTTAATTTTACTTCCTCCTTTCTGTGATGGTCAGGTTCTGGTGTTCACTTGGCCAGTGATGTGCCCAGTTGTCTAGTCAAGCAAACACCGGCCTGATCATTGCTGAAAGTATATTTTGTGGCGGGCTGATACACTGGAAGCCTGGATTATTAAATCATCACTCAGTGGACTGCATCTGCAGCTGATTACATCTGCAACCAGCTAAAGTGTGTCTCCCTCAATGAGATAATTCAATCAGTTGAAGTCTTTTAAGGAATAAGAGAGAGTCTTTAACTGCTTCTTCCGCCAGTGATCCTCTCCTGTGGAGTTCACTCAGAGCATTCATCAGAGCCAACAGCTTCACAGCCTGATCTGCAGATTTTGGACTCTTCCATTTCTGTGGTTGCATTAGACATCTTTATAAATGTCATATTTACAGATCTCTCCTGTTGTTTCTGTTTCTCCAGAGAACCATGACTAATACATTTTCCAATTTGATTGATATATAACTTCTTTCTTTCCAATTACTTTGCTAGTCTTCTGTACAATGTTGAGCAGTGTTGATCAAAAAAGCATCCTTTTCTTGTTCCTGATTTTAGTTGGAGAGATTTCAGCCTCTTACTATTGGTTAAGATGATAGTGCATGTTTTTCATAAATGTCCTCCATTCTTTTGAAGAAGTGAACTTCTGTACTTTTTTTTGAAGTGTGTTTTAATCATGACAGTGGTGATTTTTTCAAATTACTTCCAATTCAGTTAAGATGTTTTTTCTTTTCATTATATTAATGTGGTGTGTTATATCTACTGAATTTCACACATTAAATCACCCTTCCATTCTTCAACTATATAAATCCTTTCATTTTTGGAAAAATTTGACAGGAGTTGGTGTTAGTTCTCTCTGAATGTTTGGTACATTTCACTAGTGAATCTGATTGTTCCTGTGCTTTTCTTTGTTGGGTTTTGTATTACCTATTCAATGTTCTGTTAAAGATCTGGTGAGATGTTTCCTTTCATCTTGAACCAATTTTGATAATTTACATGTTTCTAAGAATGCATCCATTCTATCTGGATTATCCAGATATTTAAGTACAACTGTTCATAGTATTTTATTCCAATAATTTTTATGCTTTTAATTCTGTAAGGTGCTGATAATGTTCCCACTTTCATTTCTGATTTGTTTTTGGTGTTCTATCACCGTATAAATGTTGTAAGTCTGCTAAAATTGTATCAATTTTATTGATTTTTCATGCAAAAACTTCTGAGTTTTTGGTTTATTTGGCTTTATTCTGTGTTCCATTTATCTCAACTCTATTATTTATGATTTCCTTCTTCCTTCAGTATGTGGGCTTGCATATTTAATCTATTCTACTTCATTAAGGTGAAAATTTATTTCTTTTAATGATCTCATAGCTTTCTTTTTTAAATGTCAGCATTTACACTTATAAATATACCTCTTAATATCACCTTCACCACAACCCACAAGTTTTGACAGGTTTTTTCATCTTCATTTTCAATAATTTTTGAATTTTCATTGTGGTTTATCCTTTTATGTATTGTGGTTTAAGAATGTGTTTTTTAATTTATAAACATTTATAAATTTTCTTATTTGACATTGATTTCTTGTTTCATTTTATTAATGCTATAAAACAGATTTTGTACAATTTCAATCCTTAAAATTTGTTTATACATTTTCATGAATTAACATAAGGTCTCATCTTTAGAAATTAGATAGAAATTACATCTATCTCCTGCTGATTCTGTTTGTGCAATTATAAGAATTGCAAGAATTGATGATTTTTACAGTCCATATACAATCAACATTCAGTGATAGCTAAAATCATCATCCCTAAAAAAGGATTTCCTTCTCAGTGATAACACCCTCCATCAGTTCAATCTGAAATTTCAAACTTGCTCTTTCTTTGTTCTTTTTCCCACAAAATATAAGTTCTATCCCTCTATTCTTCTTCAACAGTCTTACCCAATATCATAGTTTTTACTTTCACCTCCAGACAACTGACATTGAAATGTACCCCATCCTTCTGCTATGAATCTCCCATTTCACATTTCCAGGTATCACCTGGAACTTTTGCTGAGACAGAGATTAAAGAGTCAGCTTTAAGGTCAGGCTTTATGTGTCAACATTTCAACTCTGCCACTTACTGGGTGTTCAGTATTGGTGAAGCTGACTAACATCACCATTTTACTTTCCTAATACATACAAAGGCTTGATGTGAAGAGTACATAATTTATGTAAAGCTCATATAATTAAACCTGATCAGATTAATAATTCAATAAATGTTAGATACAATTTATAATTATTACCCCATATCTGTATTTCCTCCTATATAATCTTAATTATATATTTGTCCAATTACTAAAAGTAAGAAATTAGGAGACTCCTTTTAGTGCCTCAGAAATATAATCAGTGGCCAAGTCTTGCCAGTTCTTTCTGCAATATAGCTTTATACCAGCTCGCCTTTCCTTTCCACTACTATAATAAGGCCCAAGGCCTTCTTACCTTTCAACTGGACTGTTCCACCATATTCCTAACTGGTTTCCCTTGTTTTGGTCTCTTGAATTCTACTCACTTCAATTGTGGGAAGCCATTCACCTTTTCCTAAAGCACATATAAAATTATATCATACCACTACTTTAACCCTTTCATTCTTTGCTACATTCTAAGAAATTAAATTCAGAAAACTTAGATAAAATTATATCATATCATACCACTACTTGAACACTTTCATTCTTTGTGAATTTCTAAGAAATTAAATTCAGAAAACTTAGTTTGATATTCAAAACCTATTCCTTGGTAATAATAACCCTCCATACCAATCTTATCTACCCAGAAAAATAGACAATATTCCAGGCAAATTAAACTATTGGTAGTTCCCAACCTAGTCCACATTTCCACTTAAATTACCCCAATAAATGAATTTAATTTGCCAATTAGTTGAAATGATATGTCCTCCTTAACTTCACAGTCTAAAGTTTCCTCTTCCTCCATGAAAAGAACGAAAGGATGTGGAACTCCAGGAATTGCAAAGTGTGGAGGTCTACAAATCTCCCCAAAATGTAATGATAAAATTGAACAACTGATGAAACAATTTCTGGTTCTGAAAACTGACCAAAGACATTCAACAAATTTAAAATCATTTATACAAGAAAAACTACTGAACATCAAATAAGAAAATGGAGAATCTATGGCATTTAGCTTGGAATTCACTCATTCCCCAACTTCACCAATCAGTTACACTGGAAAATCAAGAGCTTCCATATCAAAGTGTGGTCATTCAGTTTTTGAGTGTTATATGGAGAAAATTTATGAGTCAGGGCATTGTTGAAACTATAACAATCTTGATATCAAATAATCAGAAAAGGTCATGTCAGAAAACCTGAGGTTGCAATACAAGTTTGGTCAGGCAACAGACCAGAAAACTAGTCAGAAACTTACAAGGGAATCTGGAAAATCAAAAAGCCACAATAAGTCTTGATAAACCCCCATAAATCCATGATGGTCTAGGAAGATGCACATGCAAACAAAGCTATGCACATATTCAGAAAAGACTTAAGAGGGTTTTAGCTAGTTAGAATTCCAGATTCAATATAATGCTTTACACAATCATGGAGATGTGAACTGACCCCTGAGAATGCAAAAGCCAGGGCAGACTTAACTGCCTGATTTTTTAGTAAGTCCCTCCACTCACTCATAGATACAACAAAGAATAGAAGACTTACTGACTCAAGACATCTAAATGCAAGCTCTGAACAATCACTGCTGACCAGTATGCTATGGTAATTCAGAAGAAATCCTTAGAAAACAAAACTTAACAATAAAAATATAACAAACAAAAACAAAAATAAGCAGACATGCCAGTGGTCACAGACTGCAGGGAGATGGTTTCTCCAGGGTAGGCCATCAAGCAAACATTGAAACAAAAACAAACAAAGCAGGCACTCAGAAAGATTAGACTCCAAAACTGCAACACTATGATGTCAATAAATGTTCAGGCTTCAACAAAAACAGGAAAGAAAATTCAATAGAAACTACCTCTGAGGCAAACTAAATGTTAAGGATCAGCAGTAGAAAATTTCAAACAGCTATTATATGTTCACATAACATATTTATAATGGTAATTGTACCTAAAAAAGTAAAGAAAATATGATTACATTGCTTGATGGATAAAAATATTAATAAAGAAAAATTCTAAAAGAAAACCAGAGAAATTTTAGAGTTAAAAGTATTTAATTTAAATGAAAAATTCGCTAGTGGGACTCAATAGCATAAAAGAGCAGGTAGAAGAAAGAATCAACAAATGAAGGTAAATCTATAAAAATCATTCAAACCAAAAATGGAAAAAAATAAAGATGAAAAGACCTCAGATTAATATTAAAAATATTAATCCACACATCCAGGAAGCTCAATGAACTCATTTTGGATAAAGCACAGAAATTCATTCTTGGACTTATCATAGTCAAATTTTTGAAAGAGAAAATCTTGAAAGGAACAAGAAAAACACAACTTATCATGCATAAAACAACCACAAAAAGTTAACAACTAATGTTCCATCATATTCATATGAAGGATATTCAAATATGAAATAGAAACTGCCAATGAAGAATATATATCCAACCAAACTATCCTTTACAATTGAACTCAATAAAAAGATAATACCAAATAAGCAAAGGCTGAGTAATCAATTGTCAGCAAATTTGTCTTAGAACACTAAAGGAAATCCTTCTAGCTGAAGGGAAGTGAAATCTGATGGTAATGTGAACCCAGATAAAGAAATAAAGAATGATAGAAATGATAATTATCATGGTAAATATAAAAGACAGTATATACATTTTACTTTCTCTTTTCATTGAATTAACTTATTTGAAAGAAAACTGCATGAACAATAACCTTAAAAGTGCATTGTTGGGTTTATAGCATATAAAGACAATAACAGCACAAAGAAGGATGGAGAAAATGGAATTATTAGAGCAAAAATTCTATATTTTACTGGAATTAAGTTAGTATTAATCAGAAGTAGACTGTACTAAATTAAGATGAGTGTATTAACCCAGTAATAAAATAATTCATAAATATATAGTACAAAAATGAACAAAGGAATCATAATGCTATTTAGAAGTTATCTGTTTAAGATGAAAATAGCAAAAAGGATATGAGACATAGAGAAAAAAATACTGGTGAAATCCCAATCATCAAAATATTTATTACATGGCAATAGATTAAACAGAAGGCACACATTGCCATGCTGGATTTAAAATAAAAAGATGTAATCATATCTCATCTATGAGAGACAAACTCTAAATTCAAATACACAAATAAGTTGAGAGTAAAAGGATGGAATGCATGAGAACAGTTACTATAAAAGAATAGCCTGGCTCTACATATGTCATAAATAGGGACTTAAGGGCAAAAGAGATTACTATAACATAAAAGGACACAGTATAATGGTAAAGGGTCAATTCAGCAGAAAAATTTAATAACTGTAAATACATAAATGTAACAACTGAGACTCAAAGACATGAAGTAAATCTTGATGACAGAATTGAAAAGAGAACATACAATTCAATAATAAATATTAGAGAATTTAATAATGCACTCTCAGTTTTTAATAGAATAAATTGGTTGAAAATCAACAAGTATATAAAGAATTTAACTCTATCAACAATTCCTACCTTACAACAGCTGATGCCCATTATTTTCAAGCACACATGGAATATGACCCAGAAAAGACCATGTACTGGGTCCTAAAACAAATCTCAAAAGACCTAAAATGATTAAAACCACATAAAGCTTATTTTCCAATGCCAATGGAATAAATGAGAAATCAAGGAGAGGAAGAAATCTGGGAAGTTGACAATATTCAAAATTTAAGCAACACACTTTCAAATAATGCGTTGGTCAAAAATGAATCACAAGGAAAAATTTTAAAAGTATTTTGAACTAAATGAAAACAAAAACGTCAAACAAAACAGAAAAAAGCAGGGCTTAGAGCAAAATTATCACTTTAAATGTCTATTTTAGAAAAGAAGAAATATCTCAAACCAATAATCTAAGTTTGTAACTTAAGATACTAGAAAAAGAAGAGCAAACTAAGCACAAATCAAGTTTGTTTATTGTTATAAACATTAGCGCGAAACTGATGAAATATAAAAAAGAAATCCAATGGAGAGAAAAAAGGCAACAAAATTTTTTCTTTGAAAAGATAAAAAACATTGATAAGCATTTAATTAAATTGACAAAGAAAAACTGAGTACTCATGAATTACCAAAATCACAAATGAAAAGGAAAACAGCACTACCAAACAAGACATAAAAGGATTATTAAGAAATAATATCAGAAATAATATGCCAGCACATTAGATGAAATGGACAGATTCCCAGAAAGACATTCTATCAGAATTGTATCAAGAACAAAGATAATCCACATAGACTAAAACAAGTAAACAAATTGAATTAGCAATTAAAAATCTTACCACATAAAATCTCCAAGCCCCAATGGTTTTTACCTATGAATTCTATTAGACATCTGAAGAAGAAATAACATCTATCCTTAGCAAACTATTTCAGAAAACAGAAGAGAGGGCCATACTTCTCCACAGATTCTGAGGTCATTAGTACATTAATTTGAAAGCCACACAAATGTATCACAAGAACAGACTATGAAAGAACAATATATCTCATGAATACTGAGGCAGGAATCTTCAAAAAAATATTAGCAAACCAAATCTACCAATGTACAAAAAGCAATTTACAATATGACCAATTGGGCTTTATTCCAGGCCTACAAAGTTGGTTTATATCTGAAAATCAATTAATTTACTATACCATATCAAAAGAGTAAAGAACAAAAAACACATGATCATCTCATTAGATAAGAAAAAGCATTTGACAAAATTCAGCACCAATTCATGATAAAAATGTCAACATTAAAAGGGTATTTATGGAAAACATACAGCTAACATCATATTTAAATATAAAGGAATAAGATTAGGAATAGAGAAGGTTTTCTGCTCTAAAAGTTCTGTTCACTACTGTACTTAATCGAGGTTCTAATCAATACTAATGGAAGAAAAAGAAATGAAATTCATCTAGATTTTAAAATGAAGAAGTAAATTTGTGTTTATCTGCATAATATGACTTTAAGAGAAAATCTTAATGGATCCACAAAAACTTCTAGAACTAACAATTGAGTTCAGCAGGGTTATCATTTACCCAATCAATAAATAGAAAATGAATTTTATTTTTCTAATTAACAGGAACATCTGAAAATAACATTTGGGGAAGAGATTTATTCACAATATCATTAAATTCAATAAAGAATTCTTTTGAAAGAAAATTAACAAGAGAAGTACAGGATTTGTAAACTAAAAATGAAAAAATATGGCTATGAAAGATTAAAGCAGATTTAAATAAATGGAGATACAATTGTTTTGCTAGTGATTTGGAAGGCTCAATATTGTGAAGATGACCATCCTCTCCAAACTATCTATAGATTCAACAGAATTCTTATCAAGTTCCTTGAAAGCTGTTTTGCAGAAATTAAGAAGCTAATCTTGACATATTATTCTGAGGTAAAACCTTATGTTCAACTGATTTTTCAATAAAGACAAGATAATTTAATGATGGAGAAATAATCTTTTCAGTAAACTGTTCTATGTAAATTGCATATTCACATGCAAAAGCATCACCTCGCAACAAACTCAAATATTAATACAAAATTACTTATAGTCTTAAATTTAAGAGCTAACGCTATAAAAATTTTAGAAAATAGGAAAAAATATTGATCTTACATTATAGAGTTATTAGAAACAATACCAAAAGCAAGAACCTTAAGAAAAAATTGCTAAAGAGGATTTCAACAAAATTAAAGGAGATGCTATTAATAGCATCTAGGAAGACACCTTGAAGAAAGTAAAAATATTTGTATATCATATATCTGATAAAGAATTTTTATCCAGCATATATAAATAGTATTTAAAGTGAAATAATAGCAAGTCAAAAATCTAATTAAAAAATGGCTCTAAGATTTGAAGAAATAATTCAAAGCAAAAAATATAGATGGTGGTTCAACATCATTAATTAGGGAAATACAAATTAAAATCTTAATGAGGCACTACTTTATGCCCTACAAAATTGGCAAGGATATGAAGCTCCTGGGACCTTCATACATTGCCAGTGGCAGTATAAAATGGTACACTCTGAAAAAAAGTAGGGTTGTTTTTAAGGAGTTAAGCATTAATTTACCACACAACCTAGTAATTCCCCTCCTAGATAACTAACCAAGCAAAATGAAATATATATACCCAAAGACTTTTATAAAAATATTCACAGCAACATTTTTCTTAATAGCCAAAAAGTGGAAACAATCCAAAGTCCTTCAAATGCTAAATGGAGAGACAAAATATGACATTCCTACAATAGAACACTATCCATCATTAAATGAACGCCTTCTTGATAGATGCTACAAAATGCATGAAATTCAAAAACATTATGCTAAGTGAAAGATGCCAGATATGAAGGACTCTGGAATTATATAATTTCACTTACATGAAATGCACAGAAAAGACAAATCTATAAAAACTGATTTGTGGTTCACTGAAGGTGGTATGGTAATATTGGTTACAAATTGCATGAGGGATCTTTGGGTGATGGAAATGTTCTAAACAGAATTGTGGTTACATAGTGCTATAAGTTTGCTAAATATAATTGAATTGTACACTTACAATGAATAATTTAATGTCATGCAAGTTATACCTCAATTTTTATAGAATTTTAAATAATTAAGATAGTGGGGAAAAAGTTCTGGAGGAGATGAGTCCTCAAAAATGGATACCCTCACTATGGTAGGCAGGAACAGTGGGATACCACTATAATAACATGCTGAAAGTGACAGGTATATTGATTATGCTAAGGGTTAAGCTGCTGTAAAAAGACAACCCAAATAGAATGGGGTTAAATAAAATATATTTGTATTACTCTCAGACATGGCAGTTGAGTCAGAACAGCTATGGTCTACAGAAGATCCAAGTTCCCTCTCTCGTTGCTTTGCTTATCTGCGTGGTCAAAGCTAGATCACTGCATGTCAATATTCCAGCTCTGGAAAGGATGCAAGTTTAATCCCGAGCAAGGGGCTCATCACTAAGTTGGAAATGACTTTAAAATTGTGTCCACTTCTACTCACATCCCATTGGTCTTCATATAACTAGAACGAAAGCTGGGTGGTGTAGTTCTGTTTGGGTTGCCATAAACCCACCTACAACTGTTATTGTGTAAGGGGGAAATGATATGATTTTTAATATAAATTTATTAGAGTGGGTGAAAAATGTATTGAAATTATGGTAACTAATAATATTGATAATCCACATGAACAGTTCATATTGATAACTCCCAGCATTAAATACACAGCAGATGTGGGTCATTAGCTGTCTTATTGAGCCTAATGACACAGATTCTGCATAGGAAGAGGAAGCTAAATGTACTGTCTCTGTAGTATGTGAAAAGAGGTAGCTGGGCATTAATCCTGGAACTGGATTTCAGATTTGGAAATCAACCTACAAAATGAATTTACAAAAACAGGGCAGGCCTGGAGATAAAAGTGACTGAAGATACTCACTGGACTAAATTTAGAGAGTATTCCAGAAAATAAGGTGGGTACACAATGAATGGAAATCAGGAATAAATGTGGTTCTGAGAAGACAGAAGAATTCCAGTTATGAGTACCACTACCAGAGCTTGTTGCACTCTGCCTTCCTCATTGATATCTACCTTATTTGCTTCCTTTCATCTTTCAGGTGAATGCTCAAAAGCCATCCTCCTCTGAGCATTTCATTTCAAATGACACCTCTCATTTATCACCTCAAACTCCCTTATGCTCCTGCATTCTTTTTCCATACCAACTATTAAGCCTGAAATTATATATACTATTTTATCCTCATCTGGAATGTAAATTCCAAGAGAGCAGCTAATGTGTGTTAGTCACAGCTACATCATCAGTAAACATTTAATAAATATTTGTTGAAGTAATTTAATAAAGGAACACAGATAGGTTAGCAATGCAGCAGGGTTAGCAAAAAAAAAAAGCTGAGATGATGTTAAATTAACTTAAATGGACTCTAATATTTGATACCAAATACTGGAGTCACTCTGGACCTGTGAGGGATAAATAAGTATTGCTGAAAGGGGAGAAACCAGGAATAGGAAACCAACACCTGCACTCCTTGAAATCCCATAGCACTTTGTCTTTAGTGCTATTGAGGACTTCATAATTTATTGTATTTTGCATAGTGATTGTTTATACCTGCTATTTTTATTTATGTCTGTTACTTGTTAAATATAAGATTCTTAAAGCTAGAATCCACATCTGATGGATCTGTGTATGCCTCTCAGCACTACTAGAGTATTTTTCAAATGGTAAGCACTTAGTAATATCTACTTGGATGAAAGAATAAATAATAAATAAATAATAAAATATATTGATTTTCACCAGTATCAGAGCATTTTTTTAAATTCAGAGCAATCAAGCTTCAACGGCTGCTTGTGATGATCAGATCAATACCTTTAAAGGTACAGCATTGACACTCTCACTAAAGACAGAGTGAACATAGACTATGCACACATAAGAACCTCAACCAGTGATACCACTCGTCTCTACCTACTTCTGTCCAACTCAGGAGACAATCCGTGTTCTCATGTAGGAGTACAGTGCCATGACACACTCAGTTAGATCTCACAATGCCAAATGTGTAGGAAAAAATCCTTTGAGAACATTAGTTGATGCATACGCATAACACTTTTTATACAATAAAACTGGGGTGCTTGTCCCTATAATGTGAAAAGCAGTTACTCTGCTGTATTATGTGAAATAATTATTTTTATAATATCACTTACTCTTAAAATACAGTGAAAGCATTGTGCCTTTGAAGCAGCATCTTTGAGCACAAATCATTTTCATTACTTATGTTACATTTTAAAAGAAATTCTCAGACTTTACTATATGAAGACAGATGTCATTGTTAATTCATTTATTATTTTTTCATTTTACTTGATGAATCATGACTCCCCCATGTGGAATTCACTATTCTACCAGTTTCCTTCGAAAGAAGTGACTTTGAAGCTGGGAACAAGGTACAGATCTTGGCAGCAAAAGTTTCCATTTGTGTCTTTGTGGACTGATGTTTCCATTCTCATCCTCCACACCCTCCCCCGGTTCACATATAGTTCCACCATTCACAAAGATTCATTTCTGAACATGCCTGCTTCCTCAGTAATGTCTTTTCTCCTTGCAGTGCAAAAAGCATGCCTTACTATTTTTCCCTTTCTTCTTCCTCAACTCACCATCCTTGCTGTAAGTCATCTCTCTCTGTGCTGAACTTGCACCACATTTTGTTCCTCTCATATGGAGCTGCTATATATTGCTTTGCAATCATGTTATATACACCCTCATATCGAACTCTCTTGAGTAGTTTATTGTTCTTTGAAAATGCAGAGGGCTTCTAAGTTACCTCTGTGCTCGCTGCTGACTTCTTGTAGTGGGATGCCAAATAATGCCTGAAGACTGACACTATTCCTTCTCTCCTGCCTGCTCAGCCATCTGCTCTCTGGACAGATCCTACTCATTAGCATCCTTTAAACTGGTGAGTGTGGGAGATAAAGAGATAAAATTCAAAACAGGCCTTTTATAACTTGTTCATTTCTCATTATTACCCTTTACAAGTTTGTAGGTAACAGAAAATCTTGACTAGGCAATACATCAACAATAATTTGTGGCTCTTCTTTGTTTTCCACACCTTAACAGGGAGCTTGGTCTTGAAGGAAAACAGCCCTACAAAGAAGAGAAGAAAATAAAGGGCAGAAATTTTCCCCAGAGAGAAAACATCAAGTGTTCAAGAATCTGTGAACTGATTCATGAGTTTATTTAATATAAGTAGGGAATTTGTAAAAAGAGATATTTTAAATATGCAACCTGAATGTTAACTTTCATAATGTTAGTCCCGTTTGTCATATTATTTTAAGTCCAAGTCATCATGGTTCTGTAAAGGGCAACCATTCTACTCTGCTGTTGGGCAAATATCTGGAGAGCAGTCTTATTTCTGGGCAGAACTAGAACCTTTCTGAAGCCATGCATAACAGCACAATCTCAACTCAGCTTTTAATCTCACCCTCTGTCTCCTTCCTCCCACTGATGTCCTGCTGAGGCTTCCAATTCATTAGCAGACCTAAACAAAAACCCCAGTATTCTTGGCTCTCTTCAACTTTCAGATAAGTTACCTAGTCTAGCTAAATCCTGGTCTCCCCATCCGTAAAATGGCAATATGAAGACTAACTACCTCATAGCTCATGAAGCATTGTAAAGATTAAGTCTGAAAACAAGAAGCACAGTTCATGAAATATACTGTTAAAATAAATGTGTTACTTTTTATTATTGAGCTTTTCCAATAAGATTCTATTGTCAGTATATGAAAATAGCAAATACAAAAATGAAAAAAGGAGATTTCTTCCCAAGGAATAGATATTAATAGCCTTCTGTGCATTACTCTCAGACCAAAAGAATTGAGTAAAATGTTTTGTTTCTCATGCTTTGATTTGTTTCATATTCCTGGAAGAATGTCTCTTAGAAAAGCCAAAATGCTTCCATAACTACATTCAAAAATCAGAGCTACAGAATTTCAAATACGAAAATGATCCAAGAATGGGATTGCCTCACCCTGAATGTCAGTGAGACCCATAAGGCCACCAGGCTTTCCTTTGGGAACATCTTCCATTTCCAAAGGGAAATCCCGAAGCAGCTTTGGGTAACAAACTCTTGAGTAATACTGTTACCCTAAGAAGTAATATTCTCATTGATTAAACTAAACATTTGTAAAGCAACAGAATAAAAACTGAGTATAATCTAGTTTGTCACATACAGCAAGCCCACACCTCCAAAAGGCTTTCTCAGATACAGTTTCCTCCACTCAGAATGTTATTTCCTTTTATCATTACATAACTGGCTATTTCTCAACCTCAAATCTTGGCTTCTTGTATCTTCCATGATTACACCCTATTAAAAATAGCTGCATGATTTTAAATCACACACACACAATTTACCTGTTATTTTCTTTCACCACTTGGTTTTCACTAAACTGCATCTATCCATTAAAAAAGTAGGAGCTTCTTTAGTTCTTCTTGCTATGTCTCCCATTTAAATGGTAAAATTCATGGATGCTTGGGTTAAAGCTGCCCCATTCATCTACATAAACTCATTTAGTGTGTAGTCAATCCATCAGAGTATTTTACAAATAAGCACATAACTGTAATTCTGTTATTTGAAAGAATAAAAAATTGTTAGTGAGTCCTAGTTTTCTGCCAGTTGGTCTCCCCTTTGAGCATTTTAGCTTTAAGCAATTTCCAAGAAAAGAAAGTGGAGCCATGGCATGAATTTAGGATAAGCTAACAGATGCTGTATTGACAACAAATCTGCTCTTTTTCATTTTGACAGACTAAATGTTCTCAGGGTTTTTCAATTACCACTTGAAAAGGACAACCAAAGAAGTGATTGGTGAACACACACACACACACATACACACACATATGCATATATGCCTTGTAGTATAACTATATAGTTTTATGTAGTGTGTATCTATATATGTGTGTATATATACTTAAATTCAAAACAATAAAAAGATGAAATTACTAATTCCAAGCAACAGAGGCTGCTGGACAAGTAAATATAACAGAATAAGATTTGAGAGCAGGTAGAACAAGGCTGTGACCAGCAAAAGCTTTTTTTTATTCCCTAGTTACTTTCTCTCACCTGAACCCTCTAGATCTTGCCCTCAATTTTAATAATGTGAATGAGCACATTGGCCCACCTCAGAGTATTCTGTCTGACTTTAATATCACTGTAAGTGAAAAATTGAAGTACAGAGAACATTTTTGAAAATTCAGTCATTCTATTAAAAAATTCTCTGCACTAGAATTTTTTATGACAGATTTGTATAAAAGTTTTTTTTCCAAAGAAAAATATATTCTGAAGATAGATATTTATTTTTCATTTTGGAATAGATATCTTATACCCAATAGACATTTCAAGTCTTTTCATATGAAAATGTAGCTTAAGGAATGAATTTTGGCAAGCCTCAATCAACTTATAGTAGTTTATCAAGAATGAAAAATAAGTATTTCATGAAATGAGGCATCAATTCCTGAAAAAGTAACACTATATCACATTATCAGAAAAGAACAGTACTGGATTCTCGTTTTAATGATTAGGTTTTAATATTTGCTCATGTATAGTTGGAAAGGAAATGTGCAAAACATGGAAAGGTCACCTTTTAAGCAATCATTTCAGAAATAAACTCAAAATACCAGAGATGATGCATCTCTCAAAGCATAAAGCTTCCCCTTGAATTCAATTCTATATTTGACCTTCACATATATCACTTTTCTACAACATCATGCCTCTCTCTACTCCTGAATCCCATTTAGTTATGATTCAGTGCTTTATTTATTTTACTGATTGTATTAAGCCCACACAAATCATCATAAAGCTTTAATTTGATCTCTGAAGGTTTTCTCAACTTCCCAGAAATGGTAACAACATATTTTTAAATCCTCCCAACTCTAAGTATACATGGTGCAATATCACTATTATTTGCCAAATAAATTACACTACAAATGCAATTCATATCTTCCTGTGGTGACTAGCAGAACTAACCCAGGAAGGGAGGGAAAAAAATCAAAAGCATTTTCCTATATTTTCACATAGCATTCAGGATCTTGAAAAAGAAAGACTTAGTTGGGAAAATAAAATAAAATAAAATAAAAAAAGATGCTGACCATGCAGATTATAAACCTAGACTTAAAAGTCAGCATGGGAATCACCAGTACACATTGGTAGAGGATGCTTGGTAAAGAGAAATCAGAGAAGGATGAGAATTAATTAATGGACAAATGCAATGGTGCCAAATCATTATTCATTTCACTACTATTAAAAGTATTTAGATTAATAGAGAATCCCACTGATAATAATCACAAATCCATGTAATCATAATACAAATCACATAGCCATAGTAATCCCATGGGGTATAAATTTTTCCTCATTTTACATATGAGGAAAATGAGACCTAAAGACATTAGGTAAGTTGCTCAAGGGCAGGTTTATCTAATGCCACTACCCTCATACTTAAATCCCATGCTTTCCCAAGCAAGATGAATGGCATCAAATTTATGACAAGTATAGACATACTAGGTCTATACTGTACAATAAGGAAGTTCAAGTATTAAAAGTGAACTGAATGAGGAGTTAAAAAAGGCATTATCATCAGAATCTAGAAGAGGCTTTCAAAGGACAGGGTGGGGATAAGGAACAGAAAGTTAAGGCTTCAAATGTACTGGGTTACTCTTTGGAACAATGGAAGCATTTTGGTAAAGGACAGCAGTTATGGTACTGCCAAACTGTGAAGGTAATTAACAGCACTGAAATATAGGGGAAAAGTTAGATTGCATGCATGATAACAATAATTTTTTAAAAATCCATGGAACTATACTACACAGTGAATCCTAAATTAAACCATGGCTATCGTTAATAATACAGTTAGAAGCATGTGTTTTCATCCATTGTAACCAATGTTCCACACCAGTGCAAGGCATCAGTGGGGTGGTGGCATGTGGGAAACCCGTATTTTACAGGTGATCTATAAACCCAAAACTTCTCTAATAAAGAAGAAAGGGCATTATAAAGGAAGGGCAAAATGAAGAGTTGTATATATAGGCCAGAGCCTAACACAAGACTATAGGATGAAGGTCAAGCCAAGCATGTAAGACTTCAGGGCAATCAGTAGAGAGCAGAGTACTGCGCAAGAGAATTAGCTCAGGGTTGAACACTTATAGGCACCCAAAAGTACTTGCAGATTCATTCTAGTTTCCAAGAACATGTAATTTCTTATTGCACATCAGCCTTGTGTGTGTTCCTTTCAAAAACGGGTGTTTCAAATGATAACTCTTTTGCAAATTACCAGACAATGCAACAAAAATATCACGAGTACTAAAAGACTATGCATAGTGTGGTTTCCATAAACCTAACCGCATTTGCCAAGAATATGCAAAATCAAGTTTTAAATGCTAAAATAAAAGTCAAGATATTCCATGTTCTCTTAAAATTAAACAAGCAAACAGAATCACTTGAAAAATTGGACATTAATAGAACTTGTAATACTTAAATTCTGAATATGGTAAAGTTTTCTTTGGCTTGTTAACATGAACTTAAACTATTTTTATAACTACACAATGGACTCTCATTACCACTACAGAATGTAGGTAAGTATGGCTTTTAATCTAATAAATGATATATTCAGAGTTACTTTAAGACATGTAGGTGATTCTTTTACCGATTCAGTATCATAAAAGACCTATTAAAAACTGAATTATGCTGCTATAATCATGAACTCTCTCTATACGGCCAGCAAGAGAACAGAAGAAAGTAGTGCATTGTTATTATGAAAAAAAAGGATTAGTAAGAAGAGAGAACAGTACAGTGACAACAAAACAGCAAACTGTCTATTTCCTTTAAACACAGCTTTCAAAGGAAGCTGTTAAAGATTCTTCTACACATACAAGATCCAGGGTGGCACATATTGCTAAAATATATATTTTATGAAGTCACTTACACAACAGTACAATTGTAGATTGTGAGGTAAAAAGCCTTCAAGAAGAAAGGCTATAAAATTACGATATAGAGGTCTGTAAACATGTGAATTTCAATCTACTTTCAGTATAAGAGACCTATGACTCTAAGAGTGTGGTATTGACTAAGAAAAGGGAAAGTCTTACAGATACAAGAATACAAAAATAAGTCACAGAATCAAGAGATTACAATATGCAATTTGCATCTTCATTATGTAACATTAAGAAGTCAAAGAAATGAATTTCTTTAAGAAAGAAATGATCTCTCTTTTCCAAAAAGTAAATGTTTAGCAGATAGAATGATTGTCTCTTTTGGCTATTAACACAATTAAATACTCACAGTACAGTAGGAAAAGCAACAACATATCTCTTCCTGTGCTAAAATTCCCCAACCCTCCTCAAGATCATATTTACCTTTCTGCAGTCAGACACTGTATCCTTTACTTCGTTTGCTATCTCCCATTATAGCTGGCCTGATCTCAGAATACTGCTAGGCATTGAATAAGTACTTGGACAAATTGACTTTACTAATTCTCAAGATTAGTATCCAAATACATTATCTTAAGTCCTCTTAGTGGACAATTTTTCAATGGAGACAAATACTGTGAGATGTTTGAAAGAATGCATGTTGATGTTCTTCCTAAAAGATATATAAATCTTTATATTATAATATTATATCTTTGATTCTGGACCTCATGGTCCAGTCCTTAGAATATGAAAGAGGGGGAGGCAAAAGTGAGCTAGAACATGGCAGGAGATTGCTGGGGAATAACCAAGCCAAATATTTCAGACTCATGGAGGGAAACTGGTGAACCAGATAGTCACTAAATGTACAAACAGCATATCTCCCTGAAGCATGGCTATTTAAGAATGGAGGTGTCATCTACATCACTTATTACCTCCACTACTCACACAGGTAGGTGAGGAAGGGTTAAACATGGGGCTAGAGATGGGAATTTAAAAGGCAGCTCTTGTCTTGATGTGGAGAAGGAAGGAGGAATGAGTATATAAACAAAAAAGTGGATGAAGCAAATTACATCTATATGATATGCAGTTTTCTCTCTTGGCCGCTACAGGAAACACTAATTCTCAAGTTTAGTTTTATTGTTAGCCAACTCAGAAAAGACAGTAGTATTTGAATTATCAACATGGAGCAGGTAAACATTTGGGTCCAGACTGATGAAGTACACTCACTGCAGGCTGAGGCTAGGAATGCTGCAGAATCCAATCTAAGCACTTTGGAAGTGAGCAGATTTTTTTTACCATTTTTTTTTAAACATGGGCAGGCAATGGGAATCGAACCCGGGTCTTCTGGCATGGCAGGCAAGCATTCTTGCCTGCTGAGCCACCGTGGCCCACCCAGCATATTTTTATCATAGTAAAATGCCCTATTAAAGCAGAGAGGAATATAAGCTATGAGATTAAGCAGTGCATAAAGTATCAAATAGCATGCCCACATAAATCATTCTTTTACATTGTCTTTGAACCAGACTATCAGATTCAGACGATGGTACCAGAAATGTATTGACATTGAAAGGTGATGTGTTTTGGAGAAGTGCTTCTTCCTAGTTACACTGCTGCAAACTCTTTCTGGCTCTGCTACTTTCCTATTTTCCACTTTATACACATTAAATGAATGTGAGTGTATTTTACATATAACTATAAAGAAATGAGACCAATTTTACAAACCATTAAAGAAAGCAGCCTCATTTTACAAGTATATTTCATGTAGCTGCAATCATTTTATTTTGGAGGCTATGTGAGGCACAATCAACTGAAAGTGTCACTGTAGTGAAGTGAGATGTCTACTTTTTTTATGAGGCTCTTTGAGGGCCATCAATACACATGTGGAGGCAGGCAAAGGATGACGTTTCGGTGGACCAAGATGAAATTGGGGTGGTAAGCAATTTTATCTATGACCGTTTTTTACATTAAAAGTTACTTTTATTTTATGCCAATGTTTCTAAACTTAAATAAAACTCTAATGAATGCCACCACCAACAATTTTAATAAGGAGTTCTGTATCTTACTTTGATATATTGATTTGCAGTTTCATGTTTTAAAAACAAAGGGTAGTCTTCATGAGCCTGGTTTTGCTAATTATAAGTATACAGTTTATAATGGATCATAATGACACAGCAGAAAGAATAATTATAAGTTACTTTTGTTTTCAAACCGAGTAATGAGAGTACAGTTCTGTCCTTATACCTTCTCACTGTGCATTTAATTTTTAGAATACAAAAAAATTCAAAATGTGTTAGCTGTATCTTGACATTCAAAATCATTGCATTCCTAAGTGCCACTGCATGCAAGAATTATGCATGAGCCAATATTCTGCATTCATATTCCAATATGAATGTATTTTGTAAATGCACTACTCTTTGTTTTCTTGCAAATTTCACCTTTCATGACCTATGGTGAGTAGTGTTATCTCTGCAAAGAATTAAATAGTATAAAGAATGTCTACTGCTTTCAGCAGACATGATAATGTCTCTCACTGACTTCAGAATATCTCTGTTATAGCAGTATATAGATGCCAGAGAGGAAAGAACCTATAAGAGAGGAGCAAAGAGACACATCTAGCAATAGCTGCTGTTATGATCCGGGCCAACTAAACCAAGTCTCCATTCCTTTACCCTTTCCAGTCTAAGCCCTTTCTGGATTCTGATGATACTGATGAGCTCTTCAGTTATAAAGAATACTTGGATGAAGAAATAAAATAAAGGACAAGTCCCATATACCCTTTTACTTTGTTTTAAAGTCAGCAGCAGAAGAACTAGGAGGCAATTTCAGCAATGTAAAGCCCTCTTTGAAGAGAAATTAAGCAATTATTATTTCTATGGTATTTTATGTTTCTAAATCCTGGAAGTACATTCCAAACAGTCATGAAATCATAGAATAGGAATTGATTAAATATACATCAATTCATGTTTAAATTCCTTCATTTACTACAGATGAGTAAAATCAAGAACAAGAGCAGCATATAGAGTACCAAGCATGAAGATCACCTATAGAAATTTTCTACTATTCCATGCCATCTAAAACACAAGCATGACTGTTATATATGAGAACATAAATCTGTTATGGTTTTCATTCCCCACAGTACTTACTGAAGTCCTAGAATGCACTGTGTTCTCTGTGGGTGTCACCTCCCTCTCCCATAAAAATACCACAATCTGACACTTACAGTTCAGAGGAAAAGATAACCAATGTGGTAAGAAGACTACTCTAACAGTGGTGTAAAGACTGTGGTTTTGTCTTTTGCTACACACTTACCTGGTGACCTTTAAAAAAATTTAAGAGAATTACTTAACCTCTCTGAATCTTGAATACTTCATCTGTACAGTGAAAGCATTAAGTTAGTTTCATATAATTTACTGCCTTTATAAATATCTAGGTTTGTGAAATATCCCATATGATTTTTTCTTCTTCATAAACAATGCTCCATCTCAGCTCCCAAAATGTATTAGAAAAAAAGTGCCCCCCACCCCAAGGAAAAAAATTCTTCAGTTAAAGAATAAAATATTCTTTATCATTGGTTCATATCCCAAAACTGAACGGACAAAAGATGAAGAACAAAGACTTATCAACAAAGATAATTCAAAATAAAGGAAAACATAGCTTGAAATAAGTGTCTCCATTCCCGATTGCTTCTATGAAGGCAAAAATGCTTTTTCTATAGTTCATTTATCTAAGAAGATTGAAATTCATGTTACTGGATAATGAGAAAGATGAATAAATATGGGCATCGATCTTGAGAATGGAATATTGATTTTGTGTTATTTAATTGAGATATCTCCTTCTAGAAGCCCACCTTAGAAAGAATTATTAATTACTATCCCAAGCTGTATTGTTGCCAAAACTACAAATGAGGATTTTAATAGTACCAATAAAGCTTATTACTATATATGCATTAAATAAGCTGTTTACTTCCAAATGCCTCTCTCTTATTAGAGGTATTAAAAGTAGAAAAATAAGGTGATCAGAAATCTTAGTTTCTAAAAGAATCAGCAGCTGTCAGATTTGGTTGGTTAAGAAAGTTTTCAATGATAAAATAAAGTGAGGATTTTAGACTATTAGCTTTCATTTATCTATTCTTGGATTCATATTATCATTCATTGTTATCACCAAAATATCTACATGTTTGGCAGTGATGTTTATTCACTTGAAATTTTCAAATTTGAAAGGACCAGACTTTCAAATTCAAAGAAATAAATAAAAAGAGATAGTGAGAACCATGTATTTTCTTACAAGTAAGCTGAATTAGGACCCTCTCTACTATACATTTTAATGGCATTGCAGTAAAAATCTGAACATAATAAAAATGACCAACTTTGAGGATACATCTGTGTTGGGGACAATTAAGGTAGCATGTATAAAATCCACCCTCAGCGATGCTGGAAACATGCAACATGGCCACCAGGGCTGAAACAAAGAACAGCCTAAACTATAATCAGCCTTCTTCACGGAAGCAATAGTAGTTTGTGCCTAAAGTTCATGCCAAAAGTACTAACCGTACATCTGCCCTCTGCCCTAGCAACAGCAGTCACCAATCCCAAATCATCCCTTTGTCCTTATTCACCCAATTAGAGATCGTCACCTATTCCTACTAGCTACCCCCTCTCCTAGAGTATATATATACCCAGCCTTTTCAATAAACTTTTGCAGCTTGATCAGAATATTTGTCTTGCTGCCATTCTTCACATCTCTTTGTCCCATTTCATTCTTCCCTCACAGGAGTTGGAGACTCGGTTGATCGTCCCACGGGCTGGGACAACTGGTGCCCAATGTGGGGATCGAGCCTTGTGAGGGATAGAACACCGCACTCAAACGGCTTGGCCAGGCACACGCATCGCACCAGGGATCATCGTGAGGGTACTCGCCCACTAGAGGGATCCGTCGTAGCAGGAGTGTTGGTGAAAGGAAAAGAAAAGAATAGAAAATTCAATGGAATCGGTAAGCCCACACCCTCACAATGGGACAAGAACTTTCCAAACCCCAATTGTATATTAAGCAAGTAAAAGAGTCACTCAAGGTGCAAGGAACTAGAGTTAAGAAAAAGGATCTTATCCACTTTTTTGATTTCCTATTAAAAACTTGCCCTTGGTTTCCTCAAGAAGGTACTATAGATCACCAATGCAGGCTAAGGGTCGGGGATTGTCTAAAAGACTACTACCGAACCTTTGGTCCTGAAAGGGTCCCAGTTACTGCCTTTACTTACTGGAACCTAATTGATGAAATCCTAAAAGTCCATCCTTTAGCCCCAGATATTCAAAAGCTCTGTAAAGAAGGGGAAGAAGCTTTGAGAAAGCACTCCCGCCCGCGTCAGAATGCCGCTCAATTATTATTGATATGCCCAAAAAATCCCCAGAAAAATCCCCAAGTGAAAGCACGGACATGGAAAGAGCAAAAACCCCATCTAACCAGGCAATCTCATCTTATCTTAATCAGTATAAAGATGAGATGGAAGTCGCACCCCCTCCCCCTTCAGAGGTTGAGTTCCTTCCCCCCTTTCAGCCCCCACCATATGCCCCCTTATCTAAGGAGTTCCCTGCATTAAAGCCCTTCTTCTGCCCTGCCATAACCCGACCACTGCAGACAGACTTAAAAGGAGCAACAGAAAACCTTAGGCTACATGCCGTCTCATTAAGAGCACTTTTGCATGAAAGGAGAGAAACTCTAAGCCTCATCAAGGAACTTAACGCAGTTACTCATGAACTAGCAGATGTAACTTTTTCCAAAAATGACTCACCAGCACATCCTAGTGGTTTATACACTTTTCTCATCACACACAGTCAAGCCAGACCCCCTGCTGCCGAATCTCAAACTCACTCTGGGTCGGAAAGCGATAGTGAAGGAGAGGACCAGTCTAATCCCCCTAGCGAAGAGGAACAGGGAAAGGAACAGGGAGAGGCCAGTTCCACCTCAGCGGCACAAGAGGTCAGTTCTGCCCCAGCAGCAAAATATAAAAAACTCAGTCTCAAATATTTAGAAAAACTAAAAAAAGCAGTGAATGACTATGGCGCTACCTTTAGCTCCTATTCATGTTTGAAAAGAGAAATATATTTTAAGAACTTTAAAACTAAAAAGTCTTGTTAAAAACTATATATTGATAGTTAATGCATATTTGAAACATTAACTAAAGTATTTTAAGTATTTAACATTATTCTAACAAATTTAATTTTGATGGTAATTACATATGTGGTAAAATATTTGTTCAAAGTAATGATTTAAGTATGAAAAATATGAAAGATATATTTTTATTTATAAGAAAACAGAATAGTTTTATCCTAAAATGAATAATTGTTACTAAATGAGAAAAATATGGGATAAAGCCTAAACTAATATAATAAGTGCTGAGGGTTTGTAAAAATGGAAATTCTGGTTAAAATCAAGAAAGATTTAATGAGTCTAAAATGACAATGTTTTCTTGGACTCTTAGGCTTTTTTAGAAAAATTTTTTCTAAATAATTAAAAAGCAAAGAGTGTTTTATCAAAATAACTTATGTTAACTTTTATCATGTTGTTATCTGTATAAAAAAATACTGATTTTCTCCTGGGTATCATCATACTGGCAAAAACTGCTTCTTGCCCTAAACCAGGTGGCTTAATCTATTAATCTAAGTACTATTACTATAAATGAATCTATTACTGACTAAATAATATTCAAATCATTTAAATACCTAAATTCTTTTAAGCCAAAATCCTTTAATGCTTTATCCAGTGTTTACATAAACTATGTATGTATAAACTAAATTTATCCCAAGATAACCATGGCTTATATTGGAAGCAGATCAGATTTGAGGGTTGAATGCAAGGAAAAAATATACTTGTGGAGTCTTTTTTGTTCACCTGATGTTGCCATTACATGTAACTGATGTTGCTATCACATAACCTTGGTAAGAAATAGTTAAAATGTACACTCTAGCTGGGAGGACTGGCTATCCCCCCAGAAGGAGGTGTACTTTAATAAAGATATCTAGGTCCCAGGAAGCTCCTCTTGGTCCCTAGCCAGTTCCCAGAGGACCCAACTGGGCCCGGTCATGTAAGCAAATCTGAATTTGGCCACTATTGTGAGAAAACATCATAAAAACTGCATGAAATAAATGTAAAATTAGCAAAAATGAACAACCAATTATAAAAAATCCACATTTTTGCATTCCTTTTCAATCAATCCAATGAATTCAATTTTAAAAATCTGGTCTTTTACTATGGGTACACGTCACTGTTTGCACTCTGCATTCATTTTTGCTACCTGCCACTTTAGGGATTCCTTATTATATGTTATGAAACTTGTTTGATATTTTACAAGGAAATTCTGATTTATTAAGCAAAAGGCAGTTAACAGCTGCAGCTGAATGAGTTACAATTAATTGAACAACGCATCCAAGAAGGACAGCTTGTTCAAATAAATATAGAAAAGCCTGTTGATTTTATTATTTTCTTTACCTTGCAATCTCCCACAGGCCTATTTTAGCAAGATGGTGTTTTAAAATGGATTTTTTTAACCAAACAATTAACAAAAATGTTTAAATACATATTTGCAAAAGATAATTTCTTTAATAGCCAAAAGTCACCAAAAAAATTATCAATTAAGAAGTCATAATCCTAATTGCATAGTGTGTGATCCCACAAAGGAAGAGGTTCAAAGTCTGTATATTTTCAATACCTCTTGGCAAATAGCACTAAATAATTTCAAAGGACAAATGAATAATCATTTGCTATGTCAAAACTTTTACAATTTTTAAAAATGAATGCAATGGATTTTGCCTAAAATAGTTCTGGCTTCCCCGCTAGCTATTACTGTCTTTAGTGATAATAACATTAATGGGAAGGCTGCATATGCCACCCCAGGGGAAAGCAAAAATTAGAAAACACCTTATACCTCAGCCCAACGTACTGAATTAGCAGCTGTAATTCATGTATTGCAAACTTTTCCACAACCTCTTAATATTGTTTCTAATTCCAAGTCTGTCTGCCAAACAGTTACTCACATTAAAAAAGCTTCTTTGTTTAAAAAAAAAATGAACTGTCCCGAATGTTTTTACGTTTACAAACACTAATCAAAAGTCGAATTAATCCTCTTCTTTTCATACATATAAGAGCTCATACTAATCTTAAAATAGCTGAGCTATTAGAAAGATATTAAAAATAATCTATGGAACCCAGGCAGGATAAAGATGTGGGTAGGGAATTTGCTCTTATCATTACAGGTAATGAAATCTCAATTTGGATTCCCTCAAAGAGAATAAACCCAAACATGTCGACCTGGACAAAAATAATAACTAAATGGGTAATATATATTATAAAACATATAACTTTAATTGCTGAAAGACAGGGACATAATTATACTTATTGGGTCTATATTCCTAACCCACCTTTGCTACTAGCCCTAACATGGGCCAATCCAACTTTACCAAAATATCTAAATACTAGTTTAGGATTCCCAAGTCCAATAAATTCAAGACTTCTGAACCTACTTAAAAAGAAGAAAAATGTTGTCAAATTTAACTCTTCCATTTTTAAACAAACCCATACATAGATCCAGGGTTTCATTTAAATGGGAATAAAATCACCAACCAAAAAATGGAACTAAGATTGGACAAATTAATAATGTTAAATGACTTCCAGAAACTTTTAGGAGATATTAATTGGCTCCGACCTTACTTAAAATTAACCACTGGAGATCTTAAACCATTATTTGACCTTCTTCAAGGAAATTCTGACCCCAATTCCCCCAGGACCATCATCCCTGAAGGACGTAAAGCAATTGATGAAGTAAGGCAAGCTATTCAATCACAATTTGTTACTTTTATAGATTATACTCAACCATTAGCTCTAGTAATTTATTGAACAGCTTATACACCTACAGCTGTATTTTGGCAAAAGGCACCTATTATGTGGGTTCATTTACATGCTTCTCCTGCAAAAACTATTTATCCCTACTATCAGGCAATTGCTGATATCATTCTTTTAGGTCGAAAACAAAGTGTTAAATATTTTGGTAAAGATCCAGACATAATTATTCAACCATATACTATGGCACAGGCTAATTGGCTTTTTCAAACTACAGACTGCTGGCCTGTTGCTTGTGCTTCCTATTCAGGCCAAATACACAATCATTACTCTAATAATAAACTTTTGCAGTTTCTTAACACTCATGACTTTATATTCCCACTTAAAACATCGTTACAGCCGCTTAAAAATACCCCCTTAATCTTTACTGATGGGTCCTCATCAGGAATCGCCGCTTATGTTGTTAATAATACAGTTATTCAATTCCAAACACACTGCAATTCTGCTCAACTAACAAAACTACAAGCAGTCATAGCGGTGTTTTCAGCTTATCCAAACAGATCTTTTAATCTTTATACAGATAGTGCTTATATTGTTCAATCTATGCCATTATTAAAAACTGCAGCTCAAATTAAAAATATTTCTCAAGCAGCTTATCTGTTTATTCAATTGCAATCTCTCACTCAAAACAGAACCCAACAATTCTTTATTAATCACCTTAAAGCCCATACTAATCTCCCTGGACCACTGTCCTTAGGGAATCAATTAGCTGATCAAGCCACGCGTATTATGTACTGTGCAAACATTATTCTTAGTAACCAATTACCTGACTTAGTCACAAAAGCTATTAAAGCTCATAAGCTGCATCATCTTAATGCTCGCACCTTATGGCTAATGTTTCACATCACCAAAGAACAAGCACCCAAAATAATTAAACAGTGCCCTAGCTGCGTCACACATTTACCTACATCACATTTGAAAGTTAAGCCCCAAAGTCTAGTGCCCAATGCACTATGGCAAATGGATATAACACACATCCCAAAATTTAATAATCTTAAATATGTGCATCTTAACATAGACACCTTTAATAGATTTATATTTGCTACACCTCAAACGGGTAAAGCAAATAAACACATTGTTGCACACATGTTGGCAGCCATGGCTGCGCTAGGAATTCCTCAGCATATAAAAACTGATAATGGTCCTGAATACACATGTCAAATGTTTCAAAAATTCTGTCAACACTTGGCGAGGACCGGATCCGGTCCTAATATGGGGCAGAAGATCAGTGTGTATATATTCTAAGGAATTCGATTCAGCCAGATGGTTGCCAGAGTGATTAACAAAACAAATAGACAATAACAATCTGTCCAGGGCAAAAAAGTTGCCCCGAGAAAAGGCATTTTTCTCTTTCTTTCTCCAGCACAGCTGAAGCTACTAATAAACCAACAAGCCCTGCTATTACCTATTCAACGACGGCTAAACTGACAGATGACTGAAGTCTAAGAATCCATCTACTAGTGTTGCTGGTCTAGGCACCGGTATCGCCTCAATTACCCTCCAACAACAAAGCCTCTCCAACCTAAGAGCTGCAATAGATGAGGACTTAGCCCGCATTGAAACCTCCATCACCCATCTTGAAAAATCCCTAACATCTCTATCGGAGGTTGTTCTCCAAAATAGGAGAGGCTTAGACCTACTTTTCCTTAAGCAAGGAGGGCTTTGTGCTGCATTAGGCGAGGAATGTTGCTTCTACTCTGACCATTCTGGAATAATTAGAGACTCCATGACCAAACTTAGGGAAGGAATTGCAAACCGCAAACGTGAACGGGAAGCCCAAGGAGGTTCCTCCTGGGAACTCAATGGAATCCTCCATTACCTCTTCCCTATATTAGGCCCCTTAATAACCCTACTCCTTATAATATCTTTTGCACCTTGGGCCATAAAAAGGATAAAACAGCTAATTAAGGACCAAATTGATTCTGCCCTAGGCAGGCCCATTCAAGTGCATTATCACCGGCTTCACCTCGCTGACCAAGGTGTGAAACCAGAATATCTGACTGCTACCCACCCTCTCCGGTAAGAATCCCCCCTCCTACGGGAGCAGCATACAACTCGAAAGTATGCTTCTAGCTTATGCTATGATTGGTACCACTGGGTGCAAGGCAAAGCACTGCAAAGGTGGGCCAAAACAATTAAAGGCCATTTTCGAGCTCCTTGAGAAGTATGCCTCATCTTGCATAGAGGTTCACTCTGCAAAAATTCCTCTCCCCAGAAAAACAAAGCCACAAACAACCTGGGGAATGAGGCCTCTACTTCCCCCAGCAAAGGTTAATGCCAAAAGAATGCTCGATCAGCATTCTTCCTCCATCCTTTTGAAAAACAAAGGGAGGAGATGTTGGGGACAATTAAGGTAGCATGTATAAAATCCACCCTCAGCGATGCTGGAAACATGCAACATGGCCACCAGGGCTGAAACAAAGAACAGCCTAAACTATAATCAGCCTTCTTCACGGAAGCAATAGTAGTTCCCGCCTAAAGTTCGAGCCAAAAGTACTAACCATACATCTACCCTTTGCTCTAGCAACAGCAGTCACCAATCCCAAATCATCCCTTTGTCCTTATTCACCCAATTAGAGATCGTCACCTATTCCTACTAGCTACCCCTCTCCTAGAGTATATATATATATACCCAGCCTTTTCAATAAACTTTTGCAGCTTGATCAGAATATTTGTCTTGCTGCCGTTCTTCGCATCTCTTTGTCCCATTTCATTCTTCCCTCACAGGAGTTGGAGCCTCGGTTGATCGTCCTGCGGGCCGGGACACATCTGAGACTTTCTTTCTCCTAAATTACCTCCTCAAAATATTTTTTAAAAATAGTACTTATGAATTGTTTCTTGTTCTCTTTCATTGGGTATTTTCCTCTTATTTTGGAACCAACCAGTTGCAAAAAATAATCATAGGATTATTTTTACTTATAAAAATCAACCAAAATCTTTCTTGATATTGAATGGAGAAAAATTTAATCTTCAAGAGCATCCTGGAAATTCATTACTAGGAGAAGATAATCTGTGATAATTTCTGAATCTATAGCTCATTCCTCTTTCTTGAGAAATATCTAGTGGTCCCTGTGTGGGAAACTTTTATTCCTTCTCTCCTTTTGTTTCCAGTACCACAATTATTCTAAGTCACAATAGTTCTTTTGAGAGATACTTTTGTTTCTAGAATTTTTCTGGCAGCAGAATGGTTACACAAAACAATATATAAACAAACTAATTGTGGTATTTAATTCTTTTTACAAAGCATAGTATCTTTAAAAAAGACAAATGGTATATTTATTATGATTTTATAATTTTCTCCCACCCATTGGATTGTCTTCATTTATTTATCTTCTATTACTTTTTCATTCAATCAAGGTGGGCATCTTAGCATGTCTGTGAAGTTAATTTACATTTATTGAAATGCAGTTACTCAGAAAATAGTAAAAAAAATTGGTCCTTATCTTTTCCAACTCTCATTCTGGTCCTGATAAATATTATCCAGCAATAAAACTAAGAGTTGAGAAAGAAAACAATCATAGAGATTGTGCTAAATAATTGCATATGCTTCCTATTATCCAGTTATATTAAGAATGTGTATGCATCTCTGTCATATACTATTTTTTTATTTGAAAGACTCCATGAATCCTAGTATTAATTTATTTGATTTTTTAAATGTTTCTCAAGAAAATTTATCAGCATATTCACTATTTAAACTCCAAATACCAAATTCTTACTGTAAAATGTAAATAAAACAACATTTCAAACTAATTTCATGCACTGATATTTACTCATTAACATAAAATTCTATTAAATTATTATAAACATTAATAGCTATTCTTCACCAAACTGCTTTCACTAAATTGTTCTGCTCATTTCATTAAAAATTATGTTCTTTCACGCCAAATTAATGAAAAACAAAAATTTCCAGACCACTAATTATTACATCAATTCTCTAATTGACAGAACTAAACATAAATATCAATAGTAGCCAGTTCTAATAGTCAAAAACATATTCCAATAAGGGTAACATGTATATATAGCATGTGGAAACCACAGTAGATGAAAAAAATGATTCAGACATTTATGTATATTTTGCTTACCTCCTTTCATATTCATATTTGTCTTGTAAAAGTTTTCTGCCCATATTACTACATAAAATATTGTATTTGTCTTCTTTCACATCCTCCTTAAGTGTATAATGAAGCAATCATTTCAATTGTGTTTCTTATCAGTATTTCTAAATATATTCCATAATAAATTAATAAATAGATTAACAAAAAATAGCTTCATGAGCAATGAACACTTCAGTAAAGAAGATAAATATTTACTTAAATTGATAAAATAAAAAATGAAATCCTATTAGTTTGATATCTTTAAATTAAAACCTTCATTTGTAACAATGATCATTCTCCCCAAATACCATTAAAGTAATTTGTCCTTAAAATATTTTGTACCTTTGAAAAATTTTAAGACTTTCAAATGTACAGGGAGAATGAAGGAAAGTACTTGACTATTTGTCACCTAGCAAAGAATAAATAATATATATAGCCTACTATGGTATGTTAGGATTCCAGTGCAAAATCTTGATTTATATGTAGTGTCTAAAGGTTTCCCTTATAGCAATATATTTGTCATGAGTACAAATGGAATGGCATCGCTAGTCATAACAACACTCAAGGTGGCAGTTATCCCAGAGAAACCCAAAGTGAAATTCTGATACAAAGTCACAATTGTAAAGAATGTTTCGTTTACATAAAAATATTGCAAAGCTATTAATACCAAGTATTTATGTCCCTTTTCATATATGTTTCATTCAAAACAATAACTCCTATGCGTGACCTTCAAGGACTGAACTTAGACATTAACATCTACAAAAACAGCTCTTTAGAAGAAAAGCAAAAACCAGCAACAGCAAAACATGGAAAAAAAGATGTTCAAGTTTAAGGGCTTTTTCGAAATCTAATTTTATTGACATTTGAGTAAAAAATACCTCAAAAACAAACAAAAAAACCATACACAAACAAACTTAAACGTGAACATATATGGAACTTACCTTCTTGAACTGCTTGGAAAGGATTGCTGTCATCAACAAATGTCACCAAAAATGTGATTTTCTCAGTTTGTAAGATCTCTTCATTCTGATTGAGGTCACCAAATGCTGTGTGAAACACCTCTGTAGGAACCAAGGGTTAAAATAAGATCTGCAGAATTTGTTGGGTGTAGCTGACCTCAGGGTGGTGGCAGTAAACTGTGGAGATTGTTATGTAGAGCAGTCTGGGAGGAAGAGAATGTTTACCCCAAATGGTTATGTTAAATATGAAGAAAGAGAGCACTGAAAGATAAGCTCTCTGTTCCCCCAAGAATTGCATGAATGCCTTTTGTTACCTTGCAATATATAAGCAGAATTTGGATAAGAATAAACTTGTCTGATGTTTGTTGTTTGTTAAAGTTAAGCTTCAGGCCCCCTGAACCCGGCCTGTGTCTTTCTTTCTTTCTTTCTTTTTTTCTCATCATTTCTTAATATCCTTCAAGCTCCATTTCATGGGAAACAACACACCTCATTAACATTTTTGGCAGATTCATCAAATATTGCTCCTAGGAATAAGGGAGTGTTGCCCTTGGAAAATGACATAAATGTTCATACCCTCTTAAAATACACCAAAAAGACTTATGTTTTGAAAAACATATAATTTCACTTGAAGCATGTTTTTTATTACAGAAACACAGTGTACTAGAAGCAGTGTGATAGTTGAGTAGAAACACAGTTACTTCTTCAAGATGGAGATCACAGTTAGTATCTTAAACTGTTATGACCAGGAAAGTACTGCACTGGGAAGACAATATAATGAGTATGAAATGCATTTGCAGCACAAATGGCTAATACATCAGATGTCTTGTAAGAATTCGAGAATTTGAGAGTTTTGCCATGCAAAGGAAGACTCCAAGAGACGTTCTCTCATGCAACATGCAAGGGGTTTATTTACCACACATGCATGGGGCTCACTGAACATGCAGGAACAGAGAAAAGCCTGAGTTTGGAAAAGCTTTTAAGGGGTAAGATGAGGGGAGTGGGGGTTGAGCATGGGTCACAGGTGCTGTTTTGCAAAAAGCAGATAATGAACAGTTTTACAACAAGTAATTTTGCCTCCAGGATTGTTTATCTTCAGCCTGATGGGGCCCATAACTCTTTTCTTTACAACTCACACCAAATGTATAGCAGTGAATATAAAATGACACAAAGGTTTTTGCTGGATATTTCTGTTATTCAGAAGATAAAATATATGTAAATAGCTAAATTAAGCAGGAAAAATTAGCTACTGTTAAGTTTTATAAAAATCCCTTTTTACATTCCCCACTCCTTTTCGTATATATCTCTAATCTTAGAGATTTTCTGGGTTATTTAATACTGAGTACTGTTGTCTGATGAGCATTAATTTGACACTTCCAATCTGTTTTTGTAAAAACTGTATAATTCTATTTAGAATATATGGTCCTGTAGTTATTATTAAAAGTAACACAATTAAAGGCCCAGCGAGAGCAGATAATAGCGTCGTCAACCAGGGGGATTTAGTAAACCAAGACTCAAACCATCCTTGTTGCACCTCTCATTCTTTTTGTCTTTCCCGAAGGTGCTCTCTGAGTTTTGTCATGGACTCTTAAACAACACCAGAGTGATCCGCATAGAAACAGCACTGTTCTTTTAAGGCTGCACATAGTCCCCCCTCTTTATGGAAAAGTAAGTCAAGTCCTCGCCTATTCCGCAGAACTACTTCTGAAAGGGAGGTTAGAGAATTCTGGAGGGCTGAGACAGATCTTTCTAATTCTTTTAAGTCTTGATCTATCACGGCCTGTAATTGACTGGTTTGTTGATTGCTATGTACAATGGCAGCAGTCCCTGTGCCTATACCAGCAGCGACAGTTACCCCCATAAGGACTGATAGAGTTATTGAGATTGGTTCTCTTTTGTATCTGGTTTAGCTTAATAGTGCAGTTTCTAAGTCTGTCCCTGAATGATAGAGAATTTGGGGGTATATAGAAACCAACACACAATAGTTGGCAGAGCCGTTAAAAACCTTTGTAGATACACAAGGGGTAATTCCAGTGTTACATGCCCACTTTAGACCTGGGGGAGGTTGAAGGAATTTATCATTATCTTGGGTCTTATTAATGGTGACACATAAGATTTTAACGTGGGGAGGAGGATTACCTATACAAGTTCCTCGTCCCGTAACCTCAGACAAGGTGAGTCTATGGTCGCTGTCCCAGTCACAAGGCGTGTCAGAAGGGAGGATGGTATATGATTTGTTTATAGCTATTCCTTCATAATAGGGCAGCGAAGCCAACAGGCAAAGCCAGCATGACTGGGTGAGATCAGTTCGGGAGTGATTGAGGGCAGAAAAGACTCCCAGAATTAGGTTGTATAATCGGTCGCCAGGAGTCTCTGGATTGTAGGGAGAAGTACTATTGGGAGTCGGAAGGGGGGAAGAAGTGGGACTTAGGGAGCTATTGCTAGGCCTTCCTGGGGGCGTAGGCTTCGCACGAGGCCCTGGGTTTTTCATAGTCAGAACAGGGTTGGGGCCTACCCTGATAGCTTTTTGGGGAATTTCTTCCTTCTTAATTAGTATTAGTCCTCCCCTATTGGTGCCTTCGTCATATAATCTGACTCGCCAAGTTTTTCCACTTATCCAACTGTCGTCTGAGGGATTAGTGATATTAAGCCATATTTTAGCACAAGGGTTTTGTGAGTATTTCAACGTAGATCCCCTACCGTCGGCCATGAGTCCTCCATAGATGTTCCCAAGCCCATCAGACCCACAGGTTTCAGGATTATTAGAACAGTTTTTCTGGTATCCTACTTTAAGGAAGGGGTCACCTGAGGTTGCCCATTTTGTAGCTAAAGTTTCACAGCCCCAGTAGGCACAATAATAATGCCCCGGGCTATTACAATAACTTTTACCTGGGTTGGATGCGGGACATAGGTAAATGGGGGTTAGGTCGCAACAGGGCACGGGGTCGTCCCTCAGAATGGTAAGATTAGAAGGGGCTATTAGAAAAGAAGGGTCCCCCGCTCCCTCCCAAGTTTTTATAGTCTTCCCATTTTCCCATCTGGATATTGTCCACTTCCAAGGCTTATGCGGGTTGGAATTGGGTTCCCCTGGGGGAAGGAGGAGAAGGAGTAGTAACCCTACAAACCTGCAGCTTGAGAGGATTGTCAGTCCTTTCCAGTTTCCATTGGGACTCAGAGGACGAAGGCGCAGGTTTGAGATGAGATGCATGGATCCAGGATGCGATGCCATCGACCTTGCCTGCGGTGGGAGTGGTCAAGAGTACCTGATATGGTCCTTTCCAGCAAGGTTCAAGAGTCTGTACCTGGTGGCGGCAGACGTAGACGAAGTCTCCCACCTGATATTGATGTGGAGTTCTGTTGTCTCCTGGCTGGTAGGAGGTGGAGAGCTGCCGCCACAGGAACCGCTGGGCTTTTTCCAAGGCTCGTAGCCTGTCAAGCAAGGGGGTATGAAGGGAACTGTTAATCTCTAGAATGGAGGACATGTCTTTGACTGGAGGTGGCGCTCCATACAAGATTTCATAAGGGGTTAGATAACACATGAGAGCAGAGGAGGTATTCCAGGCCCTGAACAGGGCATAAGGAAGGAGCATGGTCCAATCCTTCAAGCCAGTCTCTATAGCTAATTTGGTAGGGTCTCTTTAATTGTCCTGTTCATTCTTTCTACCTGTCCTGAACTTTGGGGTCTGTATGCGCAATGCAATTTCCAATCAATCCCCAATATCCTGGCCACACCCTGACTTACCTGGGCTACAAATGTGGGTCCGTTATCTGACCCTATTACCTTTGGTAGACCAAACCGGGGAAAAATTTCTTCCATAATCTTCTTGACTATGACCTGGGCCGTTTCTCTCTTAGTTGGGTAGGCTTCAACCCATCCTGAAAAGGTGTCTATAAAAACTAGTAAGTATTTAAGTCCATATTTTGCAGGTTTAATTTCAGTAAAGTCGACTTCCCAGAACTGCCCAGGTCAAGTTCCCCTTAGTCTTTTTCCATTAATAGCTTTGGTGGGGTAGGCGTTCACAATTTGACATGCCTGACATTCTCTAGCTACGCGATCTGCCAGTTCTCTTTTTTTTGAGGCTGCCAGAGGGTACAATTCCCTCTGGTCTTGCAGGAGCTGCTGTAGTTTCCCTGTCCCCAGGTGAGTGAGCTGTGGACCTGCTGTATGTAAGCTAGGGCTTCTGATTCTCCTTGGGGTGTAACCTCAGATAGTGTTTCAGGGGGTTGCTGGTTTTCTTTGGTTATTAGGACCAAGTTTACAGGGTCCCTTAATGCTGCTGCTTTTGCTTCTTCATCTGCTCGCTTATTTCCCATGGTTATTGGGTCTGAGCCTCTCTGGTGGCTAGCACAAAGACAATGGCTTGTTCTTTGGGAAGCATGACTGCTGCCAGGAGTTTAAGAATTTCCTCT
This sequence comes from Tamandua tetradactyla, assembly GCF_023851605.1. Lineage (NCBI taxonomy): Eukaryota > Metazoa > Chordata > Mammalia > Pilosa > Myrmecophagidae > Tamandua > Tamandua tetradactyla. Next base: position 2,220,632 of record NW_027518237.1, on the reverse strand, counting down.
TTGTGTTTGATTTCTTTACCAGCTGAGGTTAACAGCCCTCTTTCTTGGTAAATTGCCCCATGTACATGGGCAGTAGCAAAGGCATAACGGCTATCTGTATAGATAGTCGCTCGTTTTTATTTTGCTAATTCTAGAGCTTTTGTGAGGGCAATTAGTTCAGCTTTTTGGGCAGATGTTCCCTCCGGGAGGCTAGAAGACCAAATAACTTTCATCCCACTGACTACCGCCGCTCCCACTCACCTCTTACCGTTTTGGAGAAAGCTGCTTCCATCCAAAAACCAGGTTACCTCCAAGTTAGGTAATGGTTGGTCTTTTAAGTCTCTGCGGATTCCGGTCTCTTCAGCTAATATCTCTTGGCAAGTGTGCAGCACAGGTCCCGCGGTCTTGTCTGGGAGCAGGGTAGCCGGGTTTAAAGCTGACGGGGCCCCGAAAGTCACCCTGTCTTTGTCTAGGAGGATGCTCTGATAGTGGGTAATTCCGGCATTTGACATCCATCTATCTGGAGGCTGGCGGATTATGCTCTCCAGGGTGTGAGGGGCTATTATGGTCAGCTTCTGTCCTAGAGTGAGTTTGTCTGCATTTTTTGCCAGGAGGGCAGCTGTCACGATGGCCTTGAGACAGTGTGGCCATCCGCTGGCAACTGAATCTAATCGCTTGGACAGATAGGCCACCGGTCTCCTCCAGGGGCCTAAAGCCTGTATTAGGACCTCTCTAGCCACGCCTCTCCTTTCTTCTATGTAGAGTGTGAAAGGTTTATTCACGTCTGGGAGGGTTAAAGCTGGAGCTGACAGGAGCGCTTTCTTAATGCTGTCAAAGTCTTCCTGCTGTTCTATTCCCCACTGGAAATCAGTGCTCCCTTTGAGCAAGGGGTATAATGGGGCAGCAAGGGCTACAAACCCTGGGATCCACAACCGGCAGAATCCCGCTGTCCCTAAGAACTATCGTAGCTGCTTTTGGGTCGTGGGCGGGGGTATCTGTGTTACAGTTTTCTTTCTAGCCTCGGTGAGCGATCGCTTTCCATTCTTAAGAGTATATCCCAGGAAGATTACTTCCCTTTTACAGATTTGGGCCTTTTTGGCCAGGGCTCAGTACCCCAGTGCGGCTAGCTCATTTAATAGTTTTTGGGTTCCATACTCACAGTCCTCTTTAGTGTCTGCTGCTAACAGTAAGTCATCCACATATTGTAGCAAGGTGACTCTGGGATGCTGAATTCTGAAGGAGCTTAAGTCTTTATGAAGAGCTTCATCAAAAATGGTGGGGGAGTTTTTGAACCCCTGGGGCAAGCATGTCCAAGTCAGTTGGTTCAAGGATCCCATCTCTGGATAGATCCACTCAAAAGCGAACAAGGGTTGACTGTCCTTATGCAAGGGCAGGCAGAAGAAAGCATCTTTTAGATCAAGCACAGTATACCAAGTCTTTTCAGGATGGAGAGTGCTGAGCAGGTTATAGGGATTTGGCACTGTAGGATGTATATCCTGCACTCTGCTATTTACTTCCCGTAAGTCTTGCACCGGTCTATAGTCTCTAGTCCCTGGCTTTTTGACCGGCAATAAGAGAGTGTTCCAGGCTGATTGACAGGGCTTAAGTACTCCCAAGCCTAGGAATTTCTCTATATGGGGCTTGATTCCTTCCCAGGCTTCCTTCCTTAAGTAGTATTGTTTTACCCGAGTTGGAGAGGTGGTGGGCTTTAGGGTCACTACTACTGGGGGCTGATTGACTGCCAACCCTAACCCGGCAACTTCTGCCCAGGAATTAGGGAATCCTTCAAGCCAGGCCTGCGGAATAGAACTGTGGAGCTGTTCTGGTTTTATGTACAGCTGATATTCTTCTTCAACTGGTAAAGTGAGGGCAGTTATTACAGGTTGGCTTACTAGCGGGTTTAAAAATTCCACCTTTGGCCCCTTAGGATTGAAGGTGATTCTCGCCCTTAGTTTAGTTAACAAGTTTCTTCCCATAAGCGGGGCAGGGCACTCAGGGGTAACTAGGAAGGGGTGTTGAACCTTCCCCTTCCCCAGGTCCATGGTTCTTTTGGTAGTCCAGGCACAGTAGCGACTGTCATTTGCTCCCCGCACTAAGGACCTTTTTGTAGAGAGTGGGCCTATAGGTTCTTGGAGAGCCGACACTATTGCTCCTGTGTCGACTTCAAAATTAATTGGTACCCCCTCCACATTAAATTTTACCCTGAGCTCGGGGAGGGGTGCCGAGCCCTGACTCCCCTAGTCTTCACTTTCTAGTGCCAACGTGGCCGGTTGTTGCCAATTTGGGGTCCTAGTACCCCTCCGTTTTTTTGGACAGTTTTTGGCCCAGTGCCCAGTTTCTTTGCAGTAGGCGCACTGGTCTGGACTAAGAGGGGTACGATAACGCCGACCCGAGGGATTTTCTCCAGCTTGTCCTCTACCTTCAGTGTTTCCTTCAACTACTGTGGCCAGGATCTTTGTTAATTCTTTCGTTCTCCTTTTCTCTCTTACCAACTCTTTTTCCTCTCTCTCTCTCTCTCTCTCTCCTTTGTACTTTTTCCTCCTCTGTTTCTCTCTTGTAAAACACTTTTTCAGCTTCTTTGACTAAATCTCGCAAGGCTAGGTCCTGCAACCCGTCTAAGCGCTGCAGCTTGCGTCTAATGTCTGGAGCTGATCGGCCGATAAAGGCCATGGCCACTGAGGCTCTTTGATCCTCTGATTGAGGGTCAAAGGGAGTATACCTACGGTATGCTTCCATTAGTTTTTCTAAAAAGACTGAGGGTGATTCGTCCGCTCCCTGAATAACCTCTCTTACCTTGGCCAAATTGGTGGGCCGGCGTGCGGCTGCTTGGAGACCCGCTACTAGAGTCTGGTGATAGATGGACAGATGCTCCCTACCTTCAGAGGTGTTCGGGTCCCAATTAGGGTGGCGCAGCGGGAACTGATATTCGATGACATGCTGGAGTTGGGTGAGTCTCCTGTCTTGTCCAGGAACTTGCTTCCTGGCTTCCAGTAGGATTCAATCTCACTCCTCCATGGTGAAGAGAGTCCCCAGGAGTTGTTGACAATCATCCCAAGTGGGCGGGTGAGAGAACATAAGGGACTCCACCAATCCAGTCAGCCTAGTGGGAGCCTTGGAAAAAGGAGGGTTATTATTTTTCCAGTTATACAAGTCAGAGGAGGAAAAGGGCCAGTATTGTAGAGAGGGCATTTCTCCCCCGTATCCATCATCCACTGGAGGCCCGTACGGTCTGAGGGGGAGAGTGACCGCCACATCAGATGGGCTTAGTGCTCATCTGCTTCGTGTACTATGTGCCGGTCCTGGTTCATCTGGGATCATCTGTTGGTGAACCTGTGGAGAGGGAATGGAAGAGGGCAGGGAGAGAGAACTAGAGGAGAGAGAAGGTGAGCTAAGAGAAGGGGGGTCTTGTACTGGAGCTGAAGGGTAGGGAGGAGGGGAAGAAGGACCTGTGTCGAAGAGGAGTAGATCCGATTGGGATTCAGGTAGGACTGCAGGAGGTAAGGAAGGATAGAGTTTCAGAGCTTGAGGAGGACCCGGCACCTTGATTGGAAGTACAGAGGGAGAGTCATGTTGACCAAGAGGAGTAAGAAACGGCTTTACCCATGGAGGTGGGTTTTCACACAGGTCCTGCCAAACCATGATGTAGGGCTGCTGGTCCAGGTGGCCATACAGGTCAGGGCAGAAGATGACTGACTTGATGGCCCAAATCAAGGGTAGATGAAAAGTTCCTTCATGAGGCCATTCCATGTTAAAGGAGGGCCACTCGGCCGAGCAGAAGGTCTGCCAGTTGCCTTTCTTTACAATAAGAGATAGATTCTGACCTCTTTCCCTGACCTCTGACCAGTGTCTTAAGGTCAGAGAAAGTGGAGTTGACATTCCCTGACCCATCTTTGGTAAAACAAAAGCAATTCCCAACACACAAATACAGACAGACACACACAGAGCCAGCACACCATGTTTACACGGTTTCAGAGACACAGCTTCGACTGGCCTGATGACTGTGATCGAGTCTCCCCCCGTCAGAAGGGAAACAGAATCAGAGTCGGCCCTGTAGGAAGCCTCCAGGCATCCCCAGAGGCCCCCAATCCCGAGGCATCCCTCGGGAGAGTGACCTGCAACCCCTGGGCACGTCTGTCGGTTGCGGTCAGGGAGTGCTCACACGACTCTCCGACAGTCACTGCCAGTCTGACAGACTAAACGATCACACGTCAAAGAAAAAGGCCTCACTTACCCCAAGAGAGAAAGCTGTTGGAGCCTCCCCTACAAAGAGCCAATCTCGGTGGGACCTCCATATGTAAGAATTCGAGAATTCGAGAGTTTTGCCACACAAAGGAAGACTCCAAGAGACGTTCTCTCATGCAACACGCAAGGGGTTTATTTACCACACATTCGTGGGGCTCACTGAACACACAGGAACAGAGAGCCCCGAGCCTGAGTTTGGAAAAGCTTTTAAGGGGTAAGATGAGGGGAGTGGGGGTTGAGCATGGGTCATAGGTGCTGTTTTGCAAAAAGCAGATAACGAACAGTTTTACAACAAGTAATTTTGGCGCCAGGATTGTTTATCTTCAGCCTGATGGGGCCCATAACTCTTTTCTTTACAACTCACACCAAATGTATAGCAGTGAATATAAAATGACACAAATGTTTTTGCTGGATATTTCTGTTATTCAGAAGCTAAAATATATGTAAATAGCTAAATTAAGCAGGAAAAATTAGCTACTGTTAAGTTTTATAAAAATCCCTTTTTACAGTCTTATATCATGGCATCTTTAGGAATTCATCATTTAATTTTTTTCTGACTAGTGGGATATACAGTAAGAAAGTTTTCTGAGAGAACTTTCACACAATATGCTACCACTAGCATGATTTTATTTCCTTCCTCTCCTTCCTTCCTTCATTTTTTCCTTCCCTTTTTCCCCCTCCTTCTCGTCTTCCCTTCTACCTCTTATCTTTCTTCCTTCCCTTAGGAAAGGAGTTTCACTAATCTTTTTCTTCTTTTAATTGATTTTTTGATATATGTTATATACTCACATACCATGTCATCAGCCAACATATACAATCAATGGTTCACAATATACCATCATATAGCTGTGCATTTATCATCACAATGGACTTTTTCTTCTTTTATGTAAAAAAAACATACAAAAAACATATATACAAAAACAGATTTCAAAGCACATCACAACAATCATTTGTAGAACAGATTTCAGAGTTTGGTATGACCTACAATTCCACATTTTTAGGTTTTTACTTCTAGCTACTGTAAGACACTGGTGACTAAAAATATACCAAAATAATGATTCAGCACTCATACTCATTTGTTAAACCCAAACTTCTCTGTATAATTCCACCACCACCTTTGATCTTTTGCTTATTCTTTAGGGGTTATTGAGCTATGTTCATTCTAATATTTTCATCTTCAAAGGGGCTGTCAATGATATAAACAATATTTATTGAAACATTAAAGAAATACAAATATCTGAATGGAGATAATGGAGATTAACCTGAAAAACTAAATTCTACTAAATAATTTTAGCCTTTACACCCATATATAATATTAATAATGATAAAAAGAGTTGTGACTTTTATTGGGTACATGGTTGTCAGGAACACATTGGCTTAAACACACAAGTTCTAAGATCAAACTGATTTCAAAGCCTGACTTTGCCACTTAAGTATGACTTGGAGCAGGTTATTTAAACTCCAAACCTCATACCCATCATTTAAAATATTTCAACAATAACACCAATCAGTAAAGGCTATTTTTTATTTAACAAAATTATCCATATAAAAAGACTTAAGTCATTGGAAATAAAGAGCAAGTTCTCAATAAATGCTACTGTTTTCTTTCTCACCTACAGGAATCCAGAGTGCATAACATTTTCCATTAATGTTTTCATATTATAGTACCTCACTTAATTGTAAAGTAATTGTGTGATCTGTATAATACATCACACATGTAGTTGTGGAAGCTGATTCAGTGCAAGAAAAATGTCTACGACCACACAACAAGGCCAGAGCCCTTCCCTCATTGGCTCTACCCTCCTTGCTCTAAACCATATGAGACATTACTGCCTTTCAGAATTATACCCATGAGTAATAAAACTTTTTAACATGGTATTGTAACTTGCCAAGACTGCCAGAATGCAACACATCAGAGATTAACTGGCTTCTAATAAAGGGGGATTTACTTAGGTAAAAACTTATAGTTCTTCAGAGGAGAGTCAGGTAACTTTCACAGAGGTGTCCTCTTACACAGGAAGGCACACGGTGATCTCTGCTGGCTTTCTCTCCAGGTTTCTGGTTTTCCAACAGCTTTCCCCAGGTGATTTCTTTCTACATCTCCAAAGGCCTGGGCTGAACTGCAAGTGCTGAGATGAGGTATGCTGAGCTGTTTGGGCTGTGCTGTGCTGAGCTCTCTGATTTAAACATCCAGCCAATTAAACTAAACATCACTCATTGCCTGAGGCACAACCCTCAACCTACCACAGATGCAATCAGTGGTAGATGAGCTTCACATGCCAATGGCTCGTGTCCACACAACAGGATTAGACATCATCACCTCACCAAGTTGACATCCAAACCCAAACACTACATGTTCACCCTTTATCATCTTGGCAACTATATACATCACCTTAAGTGATATAAAATGGCAAAAGTTCTCTTCTAGCTCTTGACCTATGGATCTCAAAACAAATGATCTGGTACCAATATGCAAAGAAGGGACAGTCACAGGATACATATGTTCATTTCTATAAGGAAAAATTGGAAGGAAGACAGGGGTCACAAAACGCAAACAATTCTAAAAACCTGCAGTGAAAATTCCATTGGATGTCAAAGTCTGAAAGTCATTTATTCTTTGGGCTTTAGAAAGCGGCAGTCCCACCCTTTCCAAGGGCCTTTGCAGTGGCCCACCTCTGTCTGAATGCAACCTTGCATGACACTGGGGAGACCACCTTTTTCTTGGCTCAACCCTCTCCAAGCATTGGGGCCACACCCGGGCTCTCTGTTATCTCCAGGGCACAGGTTCACCCCCTCTATGTAGTGGTAGCCAGGTTCTCCCCGGTACCCAAGGAGTATGCTGCATCCTTCCAAGGCCTGAGGTGGCACAACATTTCCACTGCATTGAGGTGGAAGGCTCATTATTTGCCTTCAGGGTAAACTCACCCTCTCCACATGTATGGGTGGGTCCAATCTCAGGCAAGACTTCTTTCTTGACTTCAGACTGGAGCTTCTATGGCTCTCACTCTGCAAGCTCCAATCTATCCCTTTTCTGCCCCCACTTTGTCCAAACTGGCAGTGGTTCCGTTTACACCAACAGTCTTTTCAAGCACTCCAGGTCTTCTCCATCAAGCTCCCCCAGTTTCTCCAGAATCCTCCACTTATCCATCCAAAAAAGTGTTCCAACATGTCTGGTATTCACTACACCCCACTTCTCAGGAACCAAATCTGTTTTAGTTTGCTAAAGCTGCCAGAACGCAACACACCAGAGGTGGATTTGCTTTAAATAAAAGGGGATTTATTTAGTTAAAAACTTATAGTTTTTCAGAAGAAAAGCAGGTAAGTTTCATCTTAGATTCTCTCTTACATGAAAAGGCACAAGGTAATCTTTGCTGGACTTCTCTTTGGGTTTCTGGGTTCCAACAACTTTCCCTGGGGTGATTCCTTTCTACATCTCCAAAGGTCTGGGCTGAGCTGAAAGTGCTGACATGAGGAGTACTGAGCTGCTTGGGCTGTGCTGTGTTGATCTCTCTCATTTAAACATCCAGCCAATTTAATTAAGCCTCACTCAGTGTAGGAGGCACTTCCCTCAGCTGACTGCAGATGCACTCAGTGACAGATGAGTTTCACATGACAATGGCTCATGTCCACAGCAACAGAACTAGGCACCATCACCTGGCCAAGTTGACACCCAAACCTAAATACCACACATGGAAAGACTTTATTGTAAATCTAGGAGATTCCATCTGGCCATACATAGCTTGTTTGTATTTGTTCTGTCTCTTCTGGTTCTAAGAAGCCATACCTTTTAAAATCATTTGCCCTTTAATTATAAATATTTGGATCAAAGTACTTTTGTTCTTTTGGATGAACTGAATGAAATCCCTCCTGCCAAAAAGGACATACACCCCAGGCTTAATAACATGATAAAGGAATGATGCTTTCTCTTTTGCCACCTACATATCCTTATGGATATATGTTTTCTTGTGTATGTCTAACCATAGAAATATTTCTAGATAGTGTAACATACAGAAATATTTATATATGATGATTGAAAAGGAAACACTTTGCATCTTTCAGATTTGTTGATTTTGTACATTTATACAAGCCCCAAGACATCTAACAAGAGATAGATCAGAATATTTAACATATACAATAATGTATTTTTAAATCAATTTTATTTTATATGGCTTCATCATAATTAAAATAAATTCACGTTAATTTTGTGTTTTCTTTGTAAAATTATTTTCTGGTAGCATCATTTCTGCTAGTATAGCACCTTCCATATAAGCAATATATTACAATGTGAGGTCATATGTGAAATGTAGAATTTCAGTCCTTTTTTAATCAAATGAACTCTTGGTTCAAATGCATTTTACATGAATGCCTGTATGTTAACTGAAATTAGAGGTGTTCTATTAGAAGCAGAGGTGCTGGGGGGGCCTGGAGTGCTGACCCCTCACTACTTGTCTCCTCCAAGAACACTTCAGGCTCACTAACCTCTCTGCATTCCCTCATTTGTAAAATGGAAATGACATCTCTCTATCTTCATGTCTGGTTAAGAGAGGTCTACAGCTAATGTTCTCTTCCTAGTCTCTTTCATTATAACTTAATTATGCTGTTTGTTATGGTGCACAAACATCACAGGTTCTCCTTGTGATGAGCCAGCTGGACAGATATTTTGATTACCATGTGATTAAGGATTTAATTTGGAAAATATGGTCACCATAAATATAGAGCTATACACACCATTGTCTAAAATATTCACTAAAGTTACTAAAGCTGTTTACTGTCTTTGCCAAAAGTGACAAAAAGTTATCCACAGGATAGCATTACTGGAGGATCAGTTGTTGTAAATGTACTTAGAGATTTAAAATGTAACTATGCCTAAGTATCACACTCAAACCTGAATTCTTAGAATATATTTTAGCTTCTGGGTTATTCCAATGTAAGTTTTTTTTTCTTTATTAGAGAAGTTGTGGGTTTACAGAACAATCATACATAAAATACAGGATTCCTATCACCTATCACCACATCACCATAACTTGTACTGGTGTGGGACATTTGTTACTATGGATGACAGCACATATTTATAACTGTACTATTAGTACAATTTTATAACTGTATTATTAAGCTCCTGGCTTAACTTAGGGTTCACTGTGTAGAGCAGTCCTATGGATATTTTGTTTTCATTTTTGTTGTTAAATATACAACCTAGCTTTTTGACTTTCAACTACGTTCAGATGCATCCATACTTCAGTGTTGTTAATTGTGTTCACAAGGCTGTGCCTCCATCCCCACTATCCATCACCAAAGCATTTCCACCATTCCAAATATGAACCCTGTACATTTTAAACCATAACTTCCCACTCCGCATCCCCACCCTATCCCCCGGAAACCTATATTCTAGATTCTGACTCTATGAATTTGCAAATTCTAATTGTTTTTAAAACAGTGAGATCATACAATATCTATCCTTTTGTGTCTGGCTTAGTTCACTGAACATGATGTTTTTTATTATTATTCTATGCATGATAGAGAGTAAGGGTGAAGCTGTGTCAGGTTCTGACAGGTGCGGCAGGGTACTAGGGCCTCTCCACCCTGAGAGAGCTTTGCCGTGGAAAGATGGTCACTAATTTCTGTTAGAGCAGGCAGTGTGCAGTGCCCAAGACGCATACTGTGCACAAGGCATCCTTCAGCACTGCTATTTTACATTTGCATTAGTTGATCAACTTCCCCTAAATCCAGCCTTCCATTTTCAATATGATTTAAAAGCCTGCCCATGTCTGAAAGCATGGGAAAAACATAAAGCAAAAAAGAAAATAATTGGCATATAAATTGAGGACTTTCTGATTATGTTATGGATAGTTGCTATCCAGAATATTATTTTATGAACATAATTAAAACATAAATATGCACAATAGACACACATTTTTAATCTCTTTTGTCATTTCTGAACCAAATAGAATTCTAATTTTAAAACTGTTTCTATGAAAATATTTAGGAGATAAATGTTAACTTTATCTTCCTGATTTTTATAACATTTGGTAATCTTATGTGAATCTAGATTAATAATTACATTGAAATTTATAACTTTCAGACTCTGATATACTAATTTTACTGGAGTTTTTTAGGAAACATAGTCTAAATTTGCTGAGATTGAAGCTGAAATAGCCAATTCATTTTAAAACAGATAGTCTAATGTCTATTCACAAAAGAGTGATGTATGTTTATATAGAGATGTCTCAGCTTGTCCTGGATTCTAAATGGGTCTTTTAAAAGAAGAGTTTCTGCCCAACCTTATTTGATAGTGGGTTATGTTATTGATTTCTGCTGAGTATTGGTAATACATTTTTAATGGAGTCATTTTTACTATTACTTGACAGAACACTTAAAGTTGCCTTAAACATTAAACCTGGTTTAATAAATGGCAGAAAACTGCAGAAATGAGAGTAAATTAGTCAAGGTTGTGCTAAATTAAGATCTACTGAAAAGAAATTAGCAAAAGAAGCACTTCATCTCTCTGCAAACAGCAAGGAGGTACACAGAAGTAACAGTTCATCTTACTGCAAACAGCATAACCAAAGAAGAGGAAATCCTAGCCAACATTTCAAATCCCAGTTCTTTATTTACTTTTTTCTTCAACTGTAGAATCTCATCTTAAGTCTGGCTTCATATCAAAGAAACACTTGCAGTAGGTTGCATTAAATTACACACATCTGAAAACAACCCAGTAAGATCTGCATCGGAGAACCTCAGAAAAAGAATGTCCTTTATTATTTCATGCTCTTCCAAAAGTCACAGCAATTTCATCTCTTTGTCTCTTGTATTAATGCATATAGTGCCAGTTTAATCTGATTTCATATACCCCAGATTTAGTTTTTTTGAACTAATAAAGTTTTCTTATGCAACATCCATAACTATGTAGCGAACTTGATGATGCAGCATCTAGTTTCTCCAAGGTTGTATTTATTAGCGTATTTTAACTGTAAGTTTTATTTTATAGGCTTGAGTTGAATAGCACATTGTGCTAGATAAAATAATTATTCTACCACATACACACACACAAGACTATATCATGTACAGATTATACAGAATATACTCTATTTTCCATGGGCCAATCAGAGAGAATAATCAAGCAACCAAGCAAAAAAGGATGACTTCTTAAATATTCCTATTATACAAATTTATCATCTGTAATTAGCCATTCCATTATTGGGGTTGATGTCTGTCTCTGCCATGGGGGGGAAAGGATTTCTCTCATTCATTTACAAACATAGAATAAGTGGGTACACATATATGCTTTTAAAAACAAATATATGCTTTTAAATACAAACCACATCATGTTTGTCTTCTTACACCTTAGAAAGAAAATTCATTATACAAGTTTGTGCTATATATAATGCTGCTGAATTCCCATGTAACTAATACGGAAAATTGCAAGCATATGAACACCAAATTTTAATAGAGGCTTACAAAAATAAGTATAATTGGGGAAATAATTGTAGTTTATAATAATATCACAGACCACATTAATGCTCTCATTTTAATATGTTATAAATTGTCATATCTAAAAGTATATGCCATTTGGAAATTGATCAATTAATATACAACTCAATTTAGCAAGCTGATAAATAACTGACAAACTAAGACACTTCTGGTAAATAAAATGGAATTATGTTTGAGAAAAGATATGTAAAATTTCCAACAATGCACATATCTATTTACAAGTGTATTCTTTTAAATGACAATTAATCCAAATTCCAATTTTTTCTATAAGCATGATACATATATGTAACATACTTGTGTGTGTGTGTGTATGAATACATTTTGTGCATTTAAAATAAATCGGTACTTTAGAAGACAAAAATATTTCACACAAATTCTCATTTGCATATAGGCCTCCTAAAGTAACTCAGTAATTCTAAAAAACATTCCAAGATTTTCCACCCACATGCCTTTACCCTTGGGTTTGACTCCACTATGGTTGTATCTTTGTCTCCTTGGCAGAACATAATTTTCTGGGCAGTGGAAACTATTTGATATAAATACATGTATTTTACTTTAGAGTGTCTGTAAGTTAGCCTGAATATATTAGATACTTAAGAAACATATTCATTGATTAGTCTTTTCTTATATTAATTTAGGCATAATTCTTGTAAAATATAATATCTGAGTTAGAATTTCAGAGTACAATGAAAGTTGGAACCAATCTTAAATTAAAACAAATCAAGGTTGCAAACATATGCTAAACAGCCTATATCAGTAAATTTATTATTGCAATTATTATCATAACTCAAGAAGACCCAAGTTATTCATGAGGACACTGATCATATATTTTATTTTTAGGCTGAATATTTATATATTATTTTTGTCATACATATGAGAAGCAAATGGAGGAAATGTTGTTTAGCAGGAAAGATACTGGAGGAAAGAAAGTGTCTTTAACTAAGCATATCCCATGAAATTAGTGAGAAGGATCTTGACATGTTCCTTGAACAAATTTTTGCACTTTAAGGGTCAACAGACCCAAGCTGTATATATCTCACTTCAATAATTAACACATGAAATAACTTTTTAAAAAATCATTCTAAAAATCAAAAACAAGCATGTATCAGCACATCTACACTACCCTTGCACAATTAATTTCTCTTTAAAACAGTATCTTCTAAAAAGACACATACAAAACAATTGCCCAAAACAGTAACATAAGATTCAAAATTGCAAATAAAATTCGAGAGCTAAGTTTTCTCGAGTTACAAAATTTAAATTCTTTACCTCATCTAATTTTGCCTAATGCATATGTACATATTTATGTTAAGTAATCTTTAAAAGAATAAATTTAAAATTAGCGTGAGTATTATATGCTGTCAATCTCTAATTTCCTTTCAGGTAATAGAGTTAATTCTTTTCATTTTTCTCTTGTGTTTTTCTCTCCTCTTCTCTCTTTGTCTACATGCTCTCATGCATCCATCCATTAATTCATCCATCCTTTCAATCAACATTCCCTCAACACAGAGAAAACCATCAAAGCCAAGTAATTTTGAATATTCTTGTGTCTTAACAAATTATTTGATGGTGGGGCAGTTGAAATCAATTACATGTTGATTCTGATCACAGTAGAAGATGCCTTGAAAAAATCATAATGGAACTATGTAGTTTTCATAGACACACAGCTGAAAGGAATTTTAGACATGGTATACCCAAACTGGTGCATTTTTCAAAAAAAGTAGAGCAATGATTTTATTGATTTGTCAAAAATTACACAGCCAAATTTAGAAAAGGTGGGGGAGGAATTCAAGTTTTTGGATTTCAAGTTTGGAGCTATTCTTTCTATATTATACTTTCTTTTCTCATGTCTGAAAACTTGCTGTTTATACAAATGCATATACGTATATATTTATAAGTGATCATGAACTGGTACTATTGTGGTGATTAGAATATCAAATTCATTTATTATAAAGCCATGAAGAATTTAAAAAATGATGAATTGTAGCAAAAACCTGAATGTTAGGCTGATATTTTTACATAAAATTTACTCTTTTCCTTAGAAACTTCAACAATTTTAACCTGGTAGGCTAAAATAAAGACAAAAAATTCAATTCTCAGCCTTGGGGCCATTTATTGGTCATGCAGGATTTGCAATTCTACAGAGCCATTCAGAATTAATTTATCATATATTCTTACTGCTTTCTTTATCATTTAGCATTGGAGGTGAACTCCTATTTCAATGGCATTACAATACAGTGAATGATATATTTACAATACATTTACATCACATATACACATGTGTCTATGCATGTATGAGTATATGATGTAAATGTTTTCTGACTAAATAACATTTGTTACATTGAGATTTCCTCCATGAATAAATTTCATATTACAAACGTCTTCACAGTCCCTTCTTGTTCAACAGAAAATTTCCTAACATTCTCTAAAGTAATATCTCCACAGTCAGGAAATAGCATGTTCTGAACTCCTTCTCTTTTTACTAATAGGTATATTTTTCTTAGTCACCTTATTTAACCTTTAAAGAGCACTCTAGGGAAGTAAACCAAAATGGTAACTACATGTCAGAAAAGAGGTACTAGATTAGCATGACAATTGGGCAAGTACTATTTTGATTTACAGAAGATTGTATTCTGTTGTATTTCACTCCAATTCATAATAACTGAAAGAATAACAGCAATAGTAATTAAAATTTATTAGTACCAAGCAGTGTGCTAAGCCATTCACAGGCATTATTTCATTTAGTTTTAATGAAAACCTTTTGAGAGAAATAAAGCTCAATTGAAATAATTTTCCCAAGTTGTAAAGCTAATAATTATTTCAGCAGAATTCGGTGATTTTAGTTTCTAAGCAAAGTTCCTAAAAAAACATGGACTTATTATCTGGCAACATATAACTGCAATAAGTTTCAATATAATCAAGTGATATGCTTTTTAAAATTTTCATAGTTATTGCTATGTAATTTTATTTGTATGTTAAAATTCTCAAACAGATTTTAATCTTACTCTTTGATAAATTTTTATTGACTAGATCTAGTTTAAAAAATTTCTATGTAATGATTTTTACATACTTCCCTGATAGATGTAAATTGATACATTAAATAATACTATATTTAAAAAGAAGTTAGTAGTTTATCTGAAGCATTTACACATTTTTTTCTCAAACTTATGTTAAGAACTGGTTTTGGACTGATTATCAAATGCATTTAAAGCTTTAAATTGATGAAAATTTCCATACTATAATTTCAACAGTTATTTTAAGATAAGGTTGTATTTTCCAATAACATGTACTATGGTATATTTTTAAATACTGGAATGAGAAGAAAACTCTATCTCGTCATTTTTAAAGGCTTCTTTCCTTTCACTTTAGTGACTAATGATCCTAACAGAATGACAATGAAATAGTCATTGACTTTATGATTAAAAGCCTTTAATAATTCCTTAGGTTTATAATATTCAAATTGTGACCAGGTATTGAAACTAACTGGTTCATTATCTCCCAACTTCTAATGCTTATTTAGCACTCTATTCTCAGAGTTCAAAGCATAGTTCAAAGTCCATGATATTAACTGTCATGCTACCCACCATAATTATCAAGTTTATAGAGAAGCATCATTCTACGTTTACGGACATATACTCAAGTTCAAGGGGATAATGTCAAGATCACAGAGGGAACATGTTATGATGTTGCAGAGAAAGTAATAACTGGAAGGAATAAAAAATTCCATGCAGATCATTAAGGTGATTATGCATAAATACTTATGAGAATATTATACTTCATTACTAACTCATATCAGAAATCAAATTTTTTTATAGAGAACATTTTTAAATTCATATTAAACCATCTAATTATTGGTTTAAGAATATTCCATTGATATTTTAACTCTATGGAATAATCTAATAGGGATCACTGAGCTTGGTGATTTAAAGAGTTCTGGATTCTAATAGCCAATATGCTACTAAATTGTCTGTGACCTTGGGGAAAGGGTTCTCTGCAGGGATCAATTTCAACCTCAAAGGGGCATTTGGGGATGTCAGGAGACACTCTGATTCTCACAACCTGGGGGCACTACTTGCATGTAGATGGTAAGACCTAGGATACTGTTAACATCCTAAAATTCACAGGCCGGTACACCACCACAAATAATTACAGGTCCCAAAATGTCAACAGTTGTAGGCAAAACCATTAACACTCTTGAGCTCACTGTACTCTTATTTTAAATGAAGGAAGGATGACAAATAACTTATAGTTTTCCTTTTCCATTAAATGTTTCGCACAAATCAAGATCTTCAATAAATTTCATGCTTTAAAGTAAAGATCACACATATGCATATAAATACATATGCAGAAATTTTACATGCCAAACAGAAACTACACCTTGTTTTTGAACATATGTGGAATATTTACAGACCATATATTTGGCCACAAAAGAAACCCTAGTAAATCTGAAAACTCATAAAATGTAGACTGCTTGCTGAATGAAATGCAAAATACTAATACCAATAAAAATAAAAATTAAAATGATAGCATCAAAATGTTGCCTTTGTTTGTGAACTAAAAAACTTATGTTACTTAGAACTGAATGATAATTCTAAGAACTATGTAACAAATGTGAGGCAGGACTAAAACAGACTTAGAGAAAAGTATAGCTTTCAATTATACTTATCATTAAACTAACATTAAAAAGTTTGAAAACAGACTAATATGCAACTTGAGGTAAAAGAGCACAAAAAAAAATCTCAGAGAATAAGAAAAGAAATAATGTCCAGCATAGAAAAGCATGAAGTAAGCATCAAAAATTATAGGAAAAATTATCAAAGTCAAAAGCTGATTATTCAAAATGCAAATAAAATACACAGACCATATGGAAGCTGCATCAAGAACAATTCAAAATGACAGAGTACAAAAATGGGAAAGGTCCAGTGTGCAATAGAGAGTAAAAATAGTTTAGGTGCATTTATATTTATACATGAAGATGAAATGACAAGAAAGGCACAAGAAATCTTGAATCAAGTATGGGTATGTTACAGAATATAACTTCAATTAAGCAAACATATATCAAACAAATAAGGTAAATAAAAAAGCCTGGGTTTTCATCCACACAATTTTCATTTGGGTTTTATTATATTTCAATATTTAAGATTTCAGGAAGCACATGCAACATTTAACTTACTAATCCCTTTAAAATCTAAGCACAAAAAAATGCTTTATTCACACAAACATTAATACAAAACTGACTTTATAAGGAATTAAAATATTACTCTGTGATACCTGAATATTGGATATTTCATTCTTAGGTTTTCTGGATATTATGAAAGATATTGTGTAATGTATATAATATAACATCCGAGAATGTACACCTTTGCATTTCTCCCATTATTGATTCTTCTTTTACTTAAAGTTTCTTGTAAAGCTCATCCTGAAATCTTTGTTGAATAACACCCATCCTAGAGTGATTTTTCTCTCCATCCAAACAAATATATATAACCTCTACCACTCAAAAATCATAGTTGATTAAATATGGTCTTGAATGATTTTTCAGTGGAAATACATTCTTCTGTAAGTAGACCCTCCTTCTGAAGGTTGAGTCAGAATCTGCTGCTTTCCTTTTAGATTTCCCATATACCATTAAATAAAGCTAGGCAAATAGAAGGTCCTTAGGTAATGTTCTTCCCCTGAAGGAAACAACCTTTTCTTATGCTTTTACTTTTATATACAAATGGTAAGTCTCAGTTTTCCTAAATGTACTGTGATAAAACTATTTAAAAATGAGAAGGGAAGATCATGGACCAAAAAGCCAAATTTTTAATGACTCTTTCCAGAGATTTCAGAGGAGGGCATTTATGTTGCAGTGTGACATTCCATCACATTGAAAGTAAGTCAAATTCATAAAGGGGTTCTTCCTTTCGACAGAAGGACTTTTTTTCAGCCCAATTCTCCAATGACTTTGAATTCACTGGAATTTCTATATAGGTATCCAGAAACCCAAAGTGCATTTAAGCTCATAATACTATCATTTGAAATATCTGACTTTGCTGTAAGTTCCTCAGAGGTCTGTGGGGGGAATGAAATGAAGGCTGCTTAAGAAGCAGATAAGCTGATTTCTCCATGCAGAGCATATTAAGTGGCTAATAGTTACAATAAAAATTTCATGTTAGGACACAGATCTTCTCCAAATAGTCTGCATTTGCACCTTAGTTTGGTGCTTGGGAAATAAACATTTTAAAGATCAAATCTTCTAAGGAGAATTATTTGTAATTTCTTACAAGAATACTAGATAACAAAAGTTCAATAACCTGAGATTTTAAAAAATACAGTGGCATGCTCTAACCCTTTAAATTATTTTCAGTCTTTTCAGATTGACTGTATGATATATTGCAGAGCTAAGTATCCCATGTTGCAGATTCTTCCCACATGTCCTACACCTTATTAAAGCAATGAGCCATTATTGCAAATTAACTTCCATGACAAGAAAGGCAACCAAAAAAAAACTACTTTGAAAAAAGAGATTTTAAACACTGTGCAGCCTTTCAAACTTCCTAAACTGACAGAGTACACTTAAAAAAGAGCAATAATGTAATAAGGAAGGTT
Organism: Tamandua tetradactyla; assembly: GCF_023851605.1. Taxonomy (NCBI): domain Eukaryota; kingdom Metazoa; phylum Chordata; class Mammalia; order Pilosa; family Myrmecophagidae; genus Tamandua; species Tamandua tetradactyla. Next base: position 2,202,332 of record NW_027518237.1, on the reverse strand, counting down.
ATGATATTTTTAGAAATATTTAGAAATAAAATGTTTTTCCTCCTGCAGCAACTTAGTTGATGCTTTTAACATTACCTTAAATTTCCATGAAAAACTGTGAGAAATGGTATAGAATACTATAGGTAAAATCAGATGTTATGTTTGTATGAAAAAAATGTGAATACTGTCCTCTTGGATTCTAACACACTTTGTACAAAAATTCATTTGTCTATCTCCCTATAGGGTAAAAAGTCTAATTTTATGCTTAGACAAAAGTTTACTCTGCTTATTGGTAGCAATTCATTTTGCTCTTCTCAACTGACTTAATTAGATAAATGCTAAGTTCAAAAGTGCTTGAAATTAAGCTTGAAATTTAAACCTTCTATAAAATATGGTCTTCATTTCTAAAGAAAATGAAGGTATCATGTGGAATAATTCAGGTAAGAAAAAGCTATCTTTCTGATATCAGTCTCAAACTTCATGGTATCATTAGCACTGAAATTTCTAGTAGTTTTATCTTCTTTTAACATTCCTTTTCAATTAACAAGTAAGCTAAATTATGTATATATATTTTTCCAGTATACCATATATTATTCTAACTGTTCTATATACTAAATAAAGAATTATGTTAGCATGTAGTATATAGTTTTTGCTAGGTATTTGCTCTGCAAAATATTTTGTAAACAGGGAGACAACAGCAGTTTCATTATAACTAAATGACAGTAAAACATACAGCTTTCTCAGGAAGATGATATTTTAAAGGTATTTTATTAGCTTTATATACATATATATGGTTACAAAATGGACCCAATTTCCTCAATCTATCAAGAAAACATATGCAAGTTAAATACTTAAGGAAAATCAGCTTTCAGAAACTATTTTTAATGTCAACATGGTGGAGAATAAAGTTCAGGAACATTGTCAAAGTTCTGCATGTATGCCACTGTATGTTTTATTCTTATAAAAATGAAAAGGATAACATTTTTAAATTTTTAAATCCTGAGGTGCCCCTCTTTATTCCCTTACATCTGCAGTTTACAGATGAGGATATAAGAAAGTAAATGACATAGGACATGAATTTTGAACTTTCTGTGTACAAAGTATAGTTTTTGTACTGTATAAACTGTGTTCACTTCTGAAACAAAATATTCCACTTTGGGAATGATGTGTAGAAATGTGAGACAAGATTTATGCCTTCAAACAGCATTTAATTCATTTCCTTAGACAGTTTGACTCTATGACATGGTATGTGGCCTTACTCTGTTGGAGAAAAGGAAATACCACCTTAGATGATAACTTAAATGAGTTTTGGTTTTTATTAGAAGTAACAGGGAATACAGACAATGGTCTTTAAAACCCCTTGCAAAATGCTGTAAAAAGTCAAAATTCAGACAATAAGAATATTTACTTATGATATTTGACATAAAACAACTACAGTTTATGTGTTGAAAAGAAAAATTAGTCAAAAAATTCTAATGCACACTGTTGTGGGAAATAATTGGCATACATGAATAAAAGATAGTAGACATATTAAATCTTGAAGTTAAACCTCAAGAAATCATTGTCTTTTCTTTAAAGGCAAACTAATTTTCTTCCCATTAACAAAAGATCTAAAGCAAAAGTGAGAAAAGATATATATCTGTGAATTCTGGTTTATGGGTATACTGATGTATGTTTGCTTAGTTGAGATGTTACGTTCTGTGCTTTTCAGTATTTTGAGAAATTGCTCATGATTTAATAATGTAATAATTGAAAGGTAATTTCTTGAGGCAAAATTTGAACAAAACATAAGTATAATGTAATCCAAATTATGATTGAAAGAATTTAAATATCCATATTTATTTTAAGAATTATATAAAGATATCATTTTATTTATCTCCTTTGTTTATTAAGAGATCAGCTAAGTTTTGACCAACCAGAACTGAGAGGTTATAAGAAATTTTTCAATAATCCCCATTTCAAAAAACAGAAGTTATGTCTTGAAAAGTTTCAATAATGCATTCCAGGACTCTACTTGGAGCTTAGAAAAATATCATTTAAGAAACACTGAGGTTTTCAATGAGACTTTTGAGTCCATCTAATCACAATGTGATTTTTTATCTCTGGAATCTTTGACTAGTGCCAAAAATATATGTCTCTTTAGCCAATTATCATTTCATTTTCATTCTTTTTATTCATCTATTTATTTATTTTTCTTTCCTTTGACTAATCCCTCACTGTTCCCTTCTCCCCTCTACCTTTCCACAAAGTCTATTGTTCTCTCTTCTGTTCATCTCATCCATCCCACAGTAATCACATTCCAGTAATATTTTCAATCCCTTTACAGAAGACACCCAGCATTGAACAAATCCTGGCTTTCTCTAGAGAACAACACTGTCTCTGAAATCCATTGTACTGGAGATTTATTTTCAGAAACATGAGACCCTTAGAATAATTTCAAAGCATGATTTCTCCAATGAGTAAAATCATCTCTTCTGCAACCCGTTTTATCTGGTTGTACCACCCTCTAATCCTTCTCATCATTGCCACCAATCGTCTCCTGGCCAGCCGAACAAATTCAATTATGAAACTGAAAACTAGTTCAGAATCTATCACAAGTCCTGCCATCACCCTGGGTAATACAGCATACATGCTGATGTCTTATCTAGTAAAATAACACAGGTCTGTGATTTCTTAACCCCAATGCCTATTACCTCCACTAACCCACAGTTAACAGCTGGTTGCTGACATCTCCTATACTTCCATTATATGAGGAATCTTGAAATCTAATATCTTATGCTCTACACAGTTTTTCCAGAATATTTGACTCAGGCATTGTATCTGTGCTTCAGTCTCACAGAGAATTCCAGTTCCCTCACCACTGAGTCAATGAAGGTGGTATTGTCCCGAAATGGTGATAGCCAAAGGAATAATAGGTGAATCCAGAGTTTGTTCCCTTTGAAAATGTTCACTTTCAGATGTCTATTAAAACACATGTGGAGAAGCCAAGAGTGTAATCAAATAAGCAGAAAAGGAGCTTAAGACAAAGAAGTCTGGGTTAGGAGGTATACATTTTAGTCACTGGGAATAAAATCCTGAGACTGGATATGATCACATAAAGAGTACAAATAGTGAAAACAAGAGGAACCAGGACAAATTCCAGAAATTGGAAAAAAAGGCTCTTAATTCAAAACAGTACTAGAAGATACCACTATTGACACAAAAAAAGGAAAACCAGGCAAGAATGGATCAAAAAGCAAAATGAGTTTTGTTTTGTTTAATTGGGAATATTCAACCATATGAAAGCTTCTCAGAAAATGAATCATGTCAGGACATGGTAACATGGAGACTGTCGGATATTTTAGTAACATCAATTTCAATGGATAGTAGACACTAGATTGAAATGAGTTAAGGAGTTAATGGGAAGTGAAGAAATAGAGGTAACCTTTTGACACACTTTTAAATAATTAGCCTGACATAAAAGACCCTGTATTTTACTTCTCCTTCATTAAGCTAAAGCTCCAAAAAGGTATGCCTAATGTTTGTTTGTTTTTCACGTGGGCAGGCACTGGGAATTGAACCTGGGTATCTGGCATGGCAGGTGAGAACTCTGCCTGCTGAGCCACTGTGGCCTACCCTAATGTTTGTTTTTTAATGATATTTAATAGTCCCAGTGTCCAGCACGGTATCTTTCACACAATAGGCACTGAATGTTGCTGACTGTAGTATTGAAATAAAAATTCTGTGACTTAGTCATATAACTCAATGGGTAACAGAGCTTTGAAAACTCCAAGAATGCCTTCTCAGATATACTGAGTCTAAATCTCTGAGATTAGTAGCTGGTCTTTCATTGACAACACTTTCTAACTTTCTTGGTAGTCTGGTGTGTTCAATTAGTGTGAGTGTAAGTGGGATGTGTGCCAATCCCCATCCCAGGGGCTAAGAATCAAGTGAGTCTCTCTGTGGTCTTTGTCCCCCCACTTTTTTTTTTTGCATGGGCAGCACCAGGAATTGAACCCAGGTCTCCTGCATGGCAGGTGAGTTCTGCCTGTTGAGCCACCATGGCCCACCCTGTCCCACTTCTTTTGTCTCCATGTACATGAGATCTTAGGGGATGGTAAATTCAAAAGTTGCAGGAATCCTGGATCCTTGGATCACTGTGTAGAAGAATTTTGCTCAAGATATCCAGGGATATATTACCTTAAGTGATACATTTTCCAAGACAGAAGTCATTTTAAAAAGCATAGAGCAACTATAAAAATCTAGACATATTTAGGTTTTTGAATAATGGTTCTTAAAGAAAGTTCACTGGAAAAGCAGCACCAGCATCAACTATGAAATGGAGTGGGGACCAGCAATCTGTTTTGAACAAGCCCTCCAGACAATTCAAATGTAGGCTAAAATTTATGAACCAATGCATAAACATATATATTATTATGTTGAGGATTTAAACCTATGTTATTGCCCTATGTTCTTTACAGAAGGGAAATGTAATGAACCACAGGTTGTTTCACTCAGTCTGAATTCTGACTTTTAATTCCTTTAATCTTATTGATGTTTCTTAAGGTTTTTATCCACTTATTGCATACTCAGGCTTTGAAGAGCGAGGCATTAAAGGAAGAAAGATCCAACACCCATGGAGAGTGATCATAATCTATTGATGGATTTAGTGGTCATTAACATCTGCTCTGAGAATGTTTTCTCCAAGGTTTCTGAATATAGTTAAAGAATTTGCATTCTCTCCATGTATTTTTAAATTACCTCATTTTTAGTTATGTGCTCCATGGTGACTTCCTACCATCCTGAAGAGTTCCTTCTTGTCAAGTTATAATTAGCCTTAGAAAGGAAAACTCAAATTCCCTGCCAGCCCAAGATGGTACATAACTTTGAGAAAAAGTCATAGTTTGATGATCAGCAATTTGTTTATCATAAGTGGAAAGACAGAAGAATTATAAGTTGTGGCTTTTTTTGTCTCTTCCAGGATTTAATTCTGTACTCTGTGGATATAATCTATGCCACTCTACAGATTTAATGAATAAAATTTTATAAGAAGGTGCTACTTAATATAAGAAACATTTTTCAGCTATGTAAACTGTCCCCAAAACATAATGCACTGCTTCTTGTAGGCAGGTAGTGTTTAAACAGAAGCTGAACACATTAGAATCTATATACTAAGAAAAGACAGGGTAGATAATCTTTAAGAACCAATCCAAGTCTGAAATACTAACTTCTCCAATTGTGTTTCAAAACAATTTTAGACTTCAACTTTGTGGCAAGATGATGAGCTTATAAAGCCCTCTGGTTCCCCCAATAAAATCATATATCAAGAAAAAAAGAAGAGTAAGTAAGGATAGCATGTAACATGTATCTGAGGAACTAACATAAAAGTATAAGAAAACCTGGAGCAACAAAAATGGTTGCAAAAACTGGTATGTGAGAGGCAGCCTAGAACGGGGATAGGGAGATAAATAGAAAAAGAGGTGGGTTGATAGAGGTACAGTCCAGATGGAACCTAAGTTTGGATTTCCTTTCCCTTAGGCTTTCCTATGAAAGCATAACCTGATGGGGCTCACCAGTAATTGTCTCCTCCTCATCCTGGTACATTTCAAACTAGACCTTCAAATCATGATGTCACTTAAAACTAAAGCCATTTGCAGATACTTGTCTATGTTAAGGAAGTTTGTTACAGTATCATAATGCAAGGAATAACTCTATGTATTCTTCAGGGCACCAAAGTTAGGAGAACAATTTTCTACATATCTTTATTTTTGCCTCTTAATTTGAGTTGGACAAATGCACACCCACATCTCAATATGTGATGCATAGAGGACATTTCTTATACTTATAATATTTTTCTTGGTCCTCAGTTATACTGGGGAAAAAGTGCAGAGACTGGATTTATAATTAAATGAGAAAGAAACCAGGCTGCTGTGAAGCATTTACAAATCTATGACTTCTGAGACAATGTTTTAATTGAATATGGATCTGAATGGCATTTGGCTGCATTTCTAATACAGTGTGGCTACATACATTATTACCAAAGTATAGTTATTCATTTATCCACATAAACTATCTTCTACTTTTTTCCTTTTCAAATTGAACAACCTATGGTAGGCACTGTACAGATTCCTTTTATATTTTCTTGTTTGATTCCTGGTCTACCCTGTATTTTGCTCCACCAAAATTCAGTGAATGCAGATACTGGCTCCACCAGGCATCTATAAAATATGAACTATGTACAATGGAGTTGTGAACTCAACAGAAGTATATGTAAATAACATATAGATTGAATTTGAATAGAAGCTGAGCCTTCGGCTCTAAAATGTAACCTAAGTGCCATAATTCCTACAGCAGTTTCAAGAATATTCCTTAAAATGTTAAAGTGGAAGGCAAGAGTACAGCAAGTGCTAATGCACATACTTATCTGTACATTAAAAAAATCTAATAAATAACGATACTCTATCAGTTTAATTTAACACATTCCAAAAACATTTTCTGAAACTATCAAACGTCAAAATCTAAAATGTGCCTAAGAAATTAAGATTCCACCTTTCATCTAGCATTAGCAGAGCTAGATGAAAACATTTTCAGCATGGAGGGAGAAACACTCCTTTTAAGAAATAAATTGGGACAACAATCTATTTTTAAATAATCTATGGCATTCTTATGTCATTTATTTACATATGTATCTTATTAATTGTCTTCCCTATTGGAATATAATTTCCATGAGGGGGTAGAAAATTTTTGTCTATTTCATTTACTATTGTATCATCCTCAGAGATTAGAATGCTTGAGTATAGTTAATGTAAAATAATGTAATAAATATTTTTGAATGAATTAATAAATGAATAACAGTGATACACTTGCTATTACTAATTAACTCAGACATGAAATCATCAAGAAAAAATTTAAAAACTTAACAGATTCCTTACTTGTACATGAGAAAATTTTCTTTAGGAATAAATTTTCTAGACTTAAATATATATATATATAGATAGATTTGGAAGCAATATTTCACTTGAATTTTTCATAAAAAATAAAGACATTTTAAAAATGATCAATTGAAAATATCTGAACTACATAGAGCTTGCTGTCAATTAAATATTTATTTTCTACTTATCACTCTAATTCTATTTTTTACTCTATCTTCTCTTAGTTTTTACACTCTTAAGTTTTGCATAAGTTATGTATTTCAAAATTTTCAGAAAAGAGTAGTAGAATTAAGAAATACAAAGCAGAATCCTCATACTTTCTGTTGAGAGAAATTAACACCAAGATAAACCTATTCAAACATTTGCTCAAAGCTTCTGGTTTTTCACTACATTTAACCATAAAAATTGAGAATTAATATTAAATATATGATTCATCAAAGATGGGATGTCAGAAGAGGAGTTAAAATAAAACTGATAAAATTGAAATGATTAGGGTTATTGGTTAATTTGGGATTTTCAAAAGCCCTTTATCTAAGTTTGGACTTTTATTTGAGCACCCTCACTATACATGGGTATTAATTTTTAATTTCAATTCTGAGTCTCTGCGTTTAGGCAGGTCAAGAAGAGAGAAGAGTCCCAGAGTAAATAGAAGGATGAGAGGAAGTAAAAGAAATATAAGTGATAGTAAATCAACTTTCCGCTCTTGCATCTCTGGAGGTTGTTATCTTCCAAAGTGATCCTCTATTTAAAAAAAAGTCAGATCCTGTCACTCCTCCACTCAAAACCTTTTAGTATCTCATCACAGCTGGAGAAACATTCCAAGTTCTTCCAGTAGTGTAAAGGGCCATCCATGATAGGATCCCTTGTTAACTTTCAAACCTAAGATAACTAGTATTCACCTCTTTCTCACTGACAGCCAGTACACTAGCCTCTTTGTTGTTCCTCGAACATGCAAGAGGTGTTGCCACCTCAGCCATCTCGTCCCTGTTCTTCCTCCTGCATGGGCTACTCTTCCTCTTAGACACCTACATGTTTGGCTCCCTCAACCCCTTCAGTTCTTTGCTCAAATGACATCTCTTCAGTGAGACTTTCCCTCATCATCACACTTAAAATTGCAACCTCTACCTTCATTCTCTGATCTACATTCCTGATTTATTTATTTTTTGTACATATCACCAACTGATAGACTAAATGACTTTCTTATTTCTTTTAATTCTTTGTTGTCTCCCTCTACCTAAAATGTAGGTTCAATGAGGGCAAGGCATTTTCTTTATTATAATCATCCATGAATTACAAGTGCCAGGAAAAGTTTTGCATATTGAACAATGAATTAATATCTGTTAAATGAAGGAATGAAATGTGATTATATGATTAAATATTTTTAAAGCTCATACTAATGGTGTATAAATATTGCATGAAATATCTGACTACATATACCAAAGTCTTGTGTCAGAGCTATTGCTCAGATTTCCATAACAGCTTCATTCACCTTATGACTTCACTGTGGAAGGCTTTTATAAAACACTGAAAACATGAAGAGAAGATTCTGAAAAGTTTCATACTCCAGGGTCCCATTTTCCCAATAAAATCTTGCTGTATATCCCTAAATGCAATTAGAGATACATTTGAGTAAACATTTAATAAATTCCAAAGGCCCTTCTTGAATTATGAAACATCAAACAAAACAGGAGAAATAACCATAGTTAAGCAAGGCTAACCCTCACATGAAGGGCTATTCTCTGGGGGCTCTCTTTCCAGAAGAGTCACATTCTCTAAACCACCAATATCTGGTTTCTTTAAGCCCATGATTTCAGTTCTTAGCTTATCACATTCCTCTCACATTTTAACATGAGTGGTGATTAGAATTCTGAACTTCCCATGCTTATCTTGGAAATTGCCTCAGTTAAATATGCAAGTTCATAAATGAAGATGTGTCTTCCACAGAATATCAGAACTCAATAGTGACAGGAAACACCTTTCCTCCTGTCTCTATAATACATCATCATTTCCTTCTAGGGCATCACTGGAAATACCTTTCACATTCATATGTCTTTGAATGTTCTCTTCAAAGATATCTAAGCCATTTCTATAAATGACCTCACAATCCTTCCAACCTCAACCAATTACCCCATTCTGAAGCTGTATTGCCATTTGTAGTACATGCAACAAAGAATATCAAATGCCTGGGCCAAACTCTGTCTTTAGTTTCCTAGGCTACTTAAGCAAATAGCATAAAATGGGCTGGTTTAAAAATGGAAATTTATTACTTTATTGTTTTAAGTCTTGGAAAAGGTCCAAATCCATGCATCATCAAGGCAACATTTTCTCCCCAAGACTGTGGCTTTCTGAGACTCACAACTGGAAACCATTGTTCTTTAGCTTGCCATATGGCAAGATACATAATGCTGTCTCCTGGCTTCTTTTTTTCTTCAAGTTTCATCAACTTCAGAATTTTATACCTATGGCTTTTTCTCTCTCTCTCTCTGAAGTTTATTCTCTTATAAAAGACTCCAGTAGTAGATGAAAACCCATCCTGCTTGAGAAAGGACACAACTTAACTGAAGTCACCTGATCAAAAGTTAATATAAACAATTGTTCACACGTAAAGGAATAGATTAGATTTAAGAATATTCTTTCTTTTTTGCAGTACATACAGCCTCAAACCACTATCATGACTAAAAAAGAATGTAACTGTTGAAGGTAAGCCAGGGGAAGAGTACCTGGAACATAGGATATTGACCATTTTTCACCATCAAAATGTTAAATCTTGATCTTGTGCCCAAATACAATGAGAATTTCTGGTTGCTGAACAAAGCTCAAGAACATATGGCAGAACACTCTATATCTTCAGACAAGAAAAATTCTAGATTTCCATAATAGTTCATTATGATTTTCACAAAGAATTCAAAAACATTGTGATAGTTAAGTTCATATGTCAACTTGGCCATGTGAGGGTGCCCAGTTTTCTGGTCAAGTAAACACTGGCATAACCATTACTTCAAGGAAATTTCATGGCTGATTAATAAATTGAAGGCTGGTTTACTAAATCATTACTTAGTTTATTTCCTCTATGGCTAATTACATCTATTATCAAATAAAGAAATGTCTTCCACAAAGAGAGAACTGAATCGGTTGGATTTAATTCAATTTGTTGAAGACTTTTAAATGAGAAGAGAGAAATTCCATGTCTTCTCTAGCCAGCAAGGCCCTCCTGGAAAGTTCATTGATGACCTTCATTGGAGTTGCCAGCTAGTGCCTACCTTACAAAATTTTGACTCATGCATCCATACAGCTGGTGCGAGATACTTTTATAAAATCTCATATTTATAGATATCTTCTGTTGGCTCTGTTTCTCTGGAGAACCCTGAGTAATACAATAAGTTCCCTTGGGACATTCTAAGTTAATGTGGAAAATGATATGCCTGTTGTGTTATTCCTATCATCTGAATCCATACAAAATCCCTAGAGAATAATAATTATTTATGGCATATTTAATCTCCTTATTTATCCTTATAGAAAATGCTCAGTGAATTTTCAACATTGTGCTGAGTGTTTAAAATTGAGTAAAAGAAATACATGGAATTTGTGTTCACAAAGATTATATTTTAGTCAGGGGAAAAACTACATGTAAGTAGTAAGTAAAGAGACAAAAATCTTAGATAGTTTTTCATGTTATGAAATAATATAGAATGTGAATATAAAGTAAAATCTAAAACAATATACACAAGCTGTTCTAGACACTTCTTAAGAGGATTAGATAGGTAAGTTTCATACTCACCCACTGAGAGCAGATGACGGATATTCTCCAGCATCACATCTCTGAACAGCCTTCTCTGGGATGAATCCAGCATGATCCACTCTGCCTGAGTAAATTCTATAACTACATCTTTCAATTTCACTAACGCCTGAAAACATCAGAGATACAAGTATTCAGAAAGGACCATCTGCAAATATTCAGAGTACAATGATTGGGAGCATAGCACTGAGGAATTGGTAACTGTTGCATAAAGCTCACACTGTATTTGCATTTCAAATCAGATGATTCTCAATACTGAGCAATTGGTCTTTCACAGGTATGGACACATACATATACACACTGATTATTTTACTTAATAATTTTTATAAAATCTCAAAAAACACATGATCTAATATAATCTTGACATTTCCCAATAAACCGATCATTATAACTTGCAAATGATGAGGTATAATTTGCACTTCAGCATTTATAACAAAAAACATTTTCTGCCTATTTCAAGCAAATATACAAACTCATCACAGGACAATGAATACCCATGTGTTGCCACTTTTATAATTATAATTATATTACTGCCCCAGATGACCTGTTTTCTCTCATGTATGACATCATTTCACAAACAGCTTGAAATTTTGAAAGATCTAATGAGCTTATGTGTAAAGTACTTTGCATCTGAACATAATATACAGCTATATTTTTCAATAGAATGGCAGCAAACTTTGCAGCTAAGTATAGCATTCTACAGAACTAAATAGGTATCATGGAGAAGTTGGTACAGTGTATGCTGCCTCATTAAATTTTCCATAACTTCAGGTATTTTTCATAAAATACAAGTATGGATCAGTTTCTCACCTCACAGGAGTTTCTCCTGAAACTCCTATACTGAAGGATGATCTTAGATGGTAATTCCAGGGATATGAGATCATTCAAACTCAGTTTTCCTTGGGATCTTCAAAACCAATGTTCATCCTCTATTTAATATCTTCACCTCCTCTTCATGTTCAAGAATAAAAGAAGGTCCTCAAGCCATTCTGGTCTCTCCAATTCATCACAAAAATTCTCAGGGCCAGGAAATTAACTCTATCTACTATACTCCTAAATGCAAGCTAACATTAAAGAAACAATTCTTTTCATTACTCCTATTTACAAAATTTTAATAAATTGCTTAAAATAAGGGAAAAAGAGCAATGAGAGCAAAAGAAAGGGGACATCTTAGGTGTCCATTTTGAAAGTTTTAAAAATATACAAATATACAATATTAAAACTTTAACTTATGATTTGAGGGAAATGTGATTCTTCTTTTCCTTCTATTAACTAATTCTCTCATTTGTTTCTCTCAACAATGCAAAACCTCCATCTTAGCAACTGCAACTCTGTACTGATGAACTCACTTGTTGAACACCAGCCTCCCTACCAACTATAAATATTTGCTATTACTCAATTCTATCAACTAGGCTCACTGTACATCTAAGCCATTTGCAGGCATTAACAGGATCAATGGGTACATTATTTCTCTAAAGAGGACATGGGTTGAATGAGAACAAACCTCTCTCAGTTCTCCAGTGAATACAGAATCTTAATGGAATCTGCAACAAACTTGTGCTGGAAAGATTACTTATTGAGGAATGATCACTATGCCAGTTTGAGAGGATTGACGTACCCATGAAAACCCATGTTTTAATCCTAATCAAGCTTGTGAGAGCAATGGTTTCTTCTAATCCCTATTCATTATCATAGGTTGGAAGCATTAGATTATCATTACAGACACATGATTCAATTTTAATTGTGGGTGCTAAACTTGATTAGAAGGGTCAACCTGGGTCTTGATTAGTTTGCTGGAATCCTATATAAAAGGAGCCATTTCAGACAGAGTCCCTTTTGAGAACAAGAAGAGAGATACAGAACCATGACAGAAGGATGAGAGAACCACAGAGTCTACCAGGCAACAACCTTTGGAGATGAAGAAGGAAAATGACTTCCAGGGAGCTTCATGAAGCAAAAGACTTGGAAAGAGAGCCAGAAGATGACACCATGTTTGCCATATGCCCTTCCAGCTGAGAAAGAAATGCTGAATATCATCAGCTTTCTTGAACCAAGGTATCTTTACATGGATGTCTTAGATTGGACATGAAATATGTCCATAGACATATTTTTCTTTTTTATTTATTAATTAAAAAAATAACAACAAACAAAACATTAAGATATCATTCCATTCTGCATATATAATCAGTAGTTCTTAATATCATCACATAGTTGCATATTCATCATTTCTTAGAACATTTGCATCAATTTAGAAAAAGAAATAAAAAGACAACAGAAAAAGAAATAAAATCATAACAGAGAAAAAAATGACTATACATACCATATCCCTTACCCCTTGCTTTCATTTATTAATAGCATTTCAAACAAAATTTAATTTAACACTTGTTCTCCCTATTGTTTATTTTTATTCCATATGTTCTACTCTTCTGTTGATATGGTAGATAAAAGGAGCACCAAACACAAGGTTTTCACAATAACAGAGTCAGCTTATATCAGCTATATCAGCTTATATCAGCTATAAAAGAGCCCCGTCTTGGAGTTTGTTCATATGAAACTTAACCCCATAAAGGGTAGGTCAAGTCTACATAGACATATTTTAACTGGACAACTTCACAGTCTTAAAACTGTAAACTAGCAACTTATTAAATTCTCCTTTTAAAAGTCATTCTTTTGATTCTGGTATTTTCCATTGTGTCAGCTAACAAAGTAGAACAGATTTTGGCAACAGAGAAGTGGGTTGCTGCAATTTACAAATACCAAACATGTTGGAGTAGCTTTTAAAATGGATAAGGAGAAAATTCTGGAAGAACTGTGAGTAGCTTGATAGAGAAGGCTTAGAATGCTTTGAAGAGACTGGTAAAAATGGGGACTCTAAAGATACTTCTGATAAGGCCTTAGGCAGAAATGAGATATGTGTTATTGCAAATAGCAAAGAAGGTAATCCTTGTTTTAAAGTGGTAGATAATATGGCACAATTGACCTGTAGATTTGGATGGAAGGCAAATTTTAAAACACGTGAACTTGGTAATTTAGTAGAAGAGATTTCCAAATTAAATGTGGAAAGTGCAACCTAGTTTCTCCTCACAGCTTGTAGCAAAATGCAACAGGAAAGGGATAAGCTGAAAACTGAATTCTTGGGTACACAGAAACCAGATGTTGATTTTCTGGAGAATTCTGAGCTTCTGGAAAGAGGTACCCCAGAGAATAGTGCCCTTCATGAAGATTTAACCAAATGTGGAAACTGCCAGCTATTTCAGAGAAAGCCAGGATTGGACATGAAGTTATCAAAGACAGATTTGTGGAAACTCTTTATGTCTGATGGACATGATCTGAGACTATTTTATAGAAAGCCAAAGAAGGTGTTGCAGGAGTTGCCTAAAAAAAGAACCACTGACAGTAAGAACAAAGAGGGACAGAGAAGGGACACTTTGGAGGAAAACTAACTTCAAAGGTAGAATCATGGAGGCTGAGGTCTGAAGTCAAGGTACCTCATTCTAAGAGAGTGGACTCATACAAGCATGTGGAGAGCGTGAGTTTGCCCCAAAGGAAGAGGATGGGCCTTCCACCTCATTGCAGTGGAAGAGTGATGATACCTCAGGCCTGGGAGAGGGTTCAGCACACTCTTTGGATATTGGGAAAAGTAGGGCTGCCACCACATGAAGGGCTTAAGTGTGTACCCTAAAGCTTGCAGTGAGGCTGGGTGTGGCCCTGATGCTTAGAGAGGGTGGAACTGAGTAAACAATGGTCTCTCCAGTGTCTCCCAAGGTTGAATTCAGACAGGCAAGCATAGGCCTGTAGAAAGGGTGGAACTGCTGCTTTCTAAAGCCTCAAAGATAAAGGACTCTCAGATTTGATATCTAATGGAATTTGCCCTACAGGTTTTTGAGACTGCTTGAGTCCTGTGACACATGTGTTCCTTCCTCCCTATGGAAATGGGTACATATATCCTATGACTGTTTCTCCTTTTATGTTGGCAGCAGATAACTTGTTTGAGTTTCACAGGTCCAGACCCGGAAGAACATTTTGCTTTACAACTGTCCAGGCCTGTAGTTGACTTTTATGAGATTTTTACTGGTTTTAACCTTGTGTTGTATTTGTAGTGTTACTGAAATGGTTTAAGGTTCTCTGACATTGTAATGGAATGAATGTATTTTGTATATGGGGAAAACATGTCTTTTTTAGGGTCTGGAGGGTGGAATGTGCCAGTTTGAAAGGATTTATGTGCCCTAGAAAAGCAAAAGCCATGCTTTAATCCAAGTCAATGCTGTGAGAACAACAGTTTCTTCTAATCCTTATTCAGTACCATAGGTTGGAAATTTAAACAGCAAACTTGAACAATCACCATTCCAGAGGCCAGGATAAATATAACTTCAGCTCAGATCTCTGAATACCTTCTAAATGAGATTAGAATATTGTTCTAGTTTGTTAGCTGTCAGAATACAATATCCCAGAAATGGAACAGCTTTTAAAAAGAAGAATTTAATAAATTGCTAGTTTACAGTTCTAAGGCTGTGACATTATCTAAATTAAAAGTCAATAGAAATGTCCAATCTAAGGCATCCAGATAAAGACGCCTTGGTTCAAGAAGGTGATGACATTCAGCATTTCTTTCTCAGTTGGTGGGGCACATGGCAAATGTGATGTCTGCTAGCTTTCTCTCCAAGTCTCTTGCTTCATGAAGCTCCTTGGGAAGAATTTTTCTTCTTCATTTCCAAAGGTCATTGTCTGGTGGACTTTCTGCTTCATGTGGCTATGTCCTTCTGAAGCATTCTCAAAAATGCTACTTCTTTTAAAAAATTCCACTAAACTTATCAAGATCTATACAGAATGGGTGGAAACATGTCTCCATCTAACCAAAAATAATACTTACAGGACTTCCGGAGAAGATGGCGGCTTAGTAAGACGCGCGGATCTTAGTTTCTCCTCCAGGACAGCTACTAGGGGAGTAGAAACGATACAGAACAGCTCCCAAAGCCACGAAAGACATAAAAAAGACAGCGTACCCCATCCTGGAATGGCTGGCTGGCTGAGAGAACCCGCTCTGGTGAGATCGCCGAGGGGCGCGGGCTTCACAGGGCGGGGCGGCGAGTGGCCGGAGTCACTCCCTTCCCCCTTCCCGGGCCGGCTGGGAGAATTGGACAGGCGGTCCCCTCAAACCACAGCAGATGGCGCCCACACCATGCGCGGCCCCCCGGACCAACTGAGAGAATTGGATCGGAAATCCCCAGGCCGCGGAGAACAGCGACGGGGGTGGGGCCCCTTCCAAACCCATGACTCCCCAGGAACGTGCACTCTCCCAGGCGGGCCACTGCGGCTGGCGCCCTCCCGCCACTGGGCTGACTAGGAAATTCGGACAGGCGCTTTCCCGGGCTGCGGCGGCCAGCGACCCTCCCCACATTCGGACCCCGGGTCGGCTGGCACTCTTCCAAGCCGCTTCGGCTAGCGAACCTCCCAGATGGTGAGAGTTTCCCAAAGTTAAAGAACCCACAGCACCTTTTACTGGTGGGACCCGCAGACAAACATGTGCCATGAGCGCCACCTACTGGGCAGGATAAGAAAAACAGAACCCAGAGATCTCACAGAAAAATCTTACAACCTTGTTAGGTCTGACACCCAGGGAAATCTGACTAAATGCCCAGATGCCAGCAGCAGAAGATAACTGTCCACGCTCAGAAGATTGAGAATATGGCCCAGTCAAAGGAACAAACCAATAGTTCAAATGAGATACAAGAGTTGAGACAACTAATGCTGAATATACGAACAGAAATGGAAAACCTCTTCAAAAATGAAATCGATACATTGAGGGAGACATGAAGAGGACATGGGCTGAACATAAAGAAGAAATAGAAAAGCTGAAAAAACAAATCATAGAACTTATGGAAGTGAAGGATAAAGTAGAAAAGATGGAAAAAACAATGGATACCTACAATGATAGATTTAAAGAGACAGAAGATAGAATTAGTGATTTGGAGGATGGAACATCTGAATTCCAAAAAGAAACAGAAACTATCGGGCCGCTGCAGAATTTTTGCATTCTGTGGAAAAGAATGGAAAAATTTGAACAGGGTATCAGGGAACTCAAGGACAATATGAACTGCACAAATATACGTGTTGTGGGTGTCCCAGAAGGAGAAGAGAAGGGAAAAGGAGGAGAAAAAATAATGGAAGAAATTATCACTGAAAATTTCCCAACTCTTATGAAAGACCTAAAATTACAGATCCAAGAAGTGCAGCACACCCCAAGGAGATTAGACCCAAATAGGCGTTCTCCAAGACACTTACTAGTTAGAATGTCAGAGGTCAAAGAGAAAGAGAGGATCTTGAAAGCAGCAAGAGAAAAACAATCTGTCACATACAAGGGAAACCCAATAAGACTATGTGTAGATTTCTCAGCAGAAACCATGGAAGCTAGAAGACAGTGGGATGATATATTTAAATTACTAAAAGAGAAAAACTGCCAACAAAGACTCCTATATCCAGCAAAATTATCTTACAAAAATGAGGGAGAAATTAAAACATTCTCAGACAAAAAGTCACTGAGAGAATTTGTGACCAAGAGACCAGCTCTGCAAGAAATACTAAGGGGAGCACTAGAGTCAGATACAAAAGAGAGAAGAGAGAGGTATGGAGAAGAGTGTAGAAAGAAGGAAAATCAGATATGATATATATATAATAAAAAGGCAAAATGGTAGAGGAAAATATTATCCAAACAGTAATAACACTAAATGTCAATGGACTGAATTCCCCAATCAAAAGACATAGAATGGCAGAATGGATTAAAAAACAGGATCTTTCTATATGCTGTCTACAGGAAACACATCTTAGACCCAAAGATAAACATAGGTTGAAAGTGAAAGGTTGGGAAAAGATATTTCATGCAAATAACAACCAGAAAAGAGCAGGAGTGGCTACACTAATATCCAACAAATTAGACTTCAAATGAAAGGAGTTAAAAGAGACAAAGAAGGACACTATAATAAAGAACAAATGCCTAAATCAAAATATCTCTCATTCTTTCAACAGAGTTTCTGAGACTTTTCACATGCCACATGTGATATACAATCCTCAGATAAGCAGAATTGATACCTGCCCATCTGGAGTACATTTGGGTCAAGAGAGTTAAGAAAAATGTATTACTAGTGGTGCACACTTTGGTGAAAACACAGAAGTTTTGTCAGGCTCTTGATAGGTAACAATGTTGGGCTTCAATATTCAAACTATTAAAACCTAGGTGAGTATCTAAAAGAAGGCCATGCAGGGTATTGTTGTCATAAGGAATCCCAGGAATAGGTGACAGTGTGAACAAGTCACTAATGCAGTAGAGCCTATGGCCACCCCACAGGACAAGTGAGGTTGTTCATGTGCTGCTGAGATCAGGTACATACAAACTGCTTGGGAATAAACTCAGATCCAATATCACCACATGACCCCTAAGGCAACCATTTCAAGCAAAGCAAGGAATCAAAATCTCTCTATGGGTAAAGTGACATAGTAGTAAAGCACTTATGGCCTAAATTCAGTAACTATGTGAGCTTATGGGTGGTTTTGAGGCTGAAAATGTTTCATGACAATTCCAATCCTCCTGCTACTTTCCTGCCACATCACTACCCATCTGTCTCCCTGATAGATAGTCTCAATGCTGTGGATCCCTGCAGGGGTGAGACTACAAAAGACATAGACTCATGACTTTAATTTAAGCAACTACATCATATATTTATAAAGATTCTCATCCAATTCTTCAAGAACCACCAGAGACCCAAAACACTCTGCTCTCCTAAAAAGGCACTGCATCCTGGTCTGAACCCTACTGTGAAGAAAATATACTAGTCAGACCCATGAGTAAAGGTTACAAAATACTGACTAGTATCATAATGAAGATGTAGGAGAAAATTATGAAAATGGGTACAGTTTCAGTTTTGCCCTATTTCAGAAATATTGGCATGTTCAGAAGATTCAAGGTTTACATGAAAAGAAACACAGATGACAAATACAAACAGATAATAAATGTAAGCACAGATATCAGCATCGACACTTCATGAGAGAAAGCTTATAAAACTTGAAGAAGAAAATGAGTCTTTTAGTTTTCTGTCTTTCTAACATAGTCAAATTACCCAAATGAGTGAGGATCAAATAAGAAAAGGCAGGTATCCAAGGACAAAACCAATTCTCCACCTATATACAATTAACAAATGAGAAAAGTATTGCAAAAACGTTATGACATAGGAAGAAATGCAAAAATGGTGAGACTATGGACTGCCCAATTAGGGCAACCAATTCAAAGAAGAACTAAAGAATATGCAAAAGCATTAGAAACTGTGCACTAGAATGTAGGTCCCAGCAGGCCCACAAAACTCAGCAGTGAAGTAACAATAGAGAGGGCTGCCAAAAGGAGGATTGTCAGGTGAAAAAATTTAGATATAATAGATTATAACTTGAAATTAAAGGATTGGGAGTAATTTTACAATTATTTTGCACATTAGGGATGATAATTGATTAGATGCAATGAAAGTGAACAAAAGGATATATTAAAACAACAGCTGAGCCCAGAATAATTTTTTAATGAAAAAAACCCCTACAAAACAGCAATAAGGGTTTTATACCTATTCAAAAATAATATAAACACTAATTACATATAACAAGACTCATGATATAATTATTTTGGTATAAGATTCAGGCTAGGAAATGGGTAGGTATAGTGTGTAAATGAAAATACTCATCATTTGATACATGGAGGTATCTAAAGATGAGAATAAATTTGGAAAGATAAAATTAAAAACAAAAGATTACTAAAAACTGAAAAATACAAAGAAACCTGAAAATACATACTTCTCAGAAATAAGGTTCAGGATGTGAAGAAATAAGGTATGGGGGAATTCTTGTTTATTACATTATTGGTGGTTGTATTATTCAGTATCTCATCCTAAGACTATTTCATTTTCATTTTGGTCCAACTTCCAAAAGAAGGGAAGCAGTTTGGGACAGCAAAAATTCACTTCCAACTGTTAACTTTTCTTGGCAGCCATCTGCATTTTCTCTTCTAAGCAGAGATTCTTTTGGACATGAACAGAAGGAGACAGTGGCAGTATCCTCACATTTCTGCTTAGGTGTGGGAAGCTGAAGACAGTTGAGAACCAATGCTGCTCATGCTTCAACAATCATGTGAATTTCTGCAATCTTGTAAAAATTCAGTTCCTAACATGGTAGGTTTGTGGAGTACCCTTTGAAATTGCCTTTCCAGCAAGCTCTTAAGATGTGTGATACAAAAGGCATATGTACCTCACACTGTAAGCTGTAAGGTCCTATTTTCATCTCAATTTCTTTACGGAAGTGGTTTTCAAAATTTAATGCTTATTCAGATAGTCTTGGGATCTTTTAAATTCTAAATGTCAATTTCAAAACCAAGGGCAATTAAATCAGAATCTCTGGCAATGGATTCTAGATATTATAATAAAAGGAAGACATAATGTCAATGTGCAGAGGCCTTAAAATCCATTGTCTTAGAAGCAATGATTTAATATGGGTGATATTCTCACTTGAAATTGTACATCTCACAATATCAACAAAAACATCAGATTAAGAATCTCCCATGGGCTTCCCGCTGGACCCATGGAGAGGCACCCATATCTTGGGGAGTACTTGGGGCATGTGCAATTCTAAGGCCAGGAAATTGTCCCAATGAAAGCAAGTCTAGAGACTTCCAGAGAAAATGGCGGCTTAGTAAGATGCACAGGTCTTAGTTCCTCCTCCAGAATAGCTACTAAAGAAATAGAAACAGTTCAGAACAGCTCCCGGAGCCACAACAGAGACCAAAAAGACAGCGTACTCCATTCTGTAATGGCTGAACTGGCTGGGAGAATCCGCTGCAGTGAGATACCCGGGGGGTGCATGCTTCCCCGGGCCGGGGCAGCTGGCAGCCGGAGTCCCTCCCTCCCTCCTTCCCAGGCTGGCTGGGAGAATTGGACAGTGGTCCCCTCAAGCAACAGTGGCCAGCAACCCCCCATGCGCGGTCTCCCAGGCCGGCTGGGAGAACTGATCGGAGGTCACCCAAGCCGCGGAGGCCGGAGACCAGGGTCCCTTCAACACACGTGGCTTCCCGGTCCGGCTGGGAATGTTGGATTGGCATTCCCCCAAGCCGCGGTGGCTGGTGCCCCCCACCACACTTGGCTTCCCGGGCCAGCTGGGAGATTTGGACCGGCACTACCCCAAGCCATGGAGGTGAGCGCCCTCCTCACAGGTGGATCCCCAGGCCAGCTGCGAGATTTGAATGGGCACTCCCCCAAGCCACTTTGGCTGGTGACCCTCCCCCACAGTGAGAGTTTTCCAAAGTTAAAGGAGCCACAGCATCTTTTACTGGTGGGACCTGCAGACAGATGTGTGCCACGAGCACCACATACTGCAGGATAAGAAAAACAGAGCCCAGAGATTTCACACAAAAATCTTTCAACCTGCTGGGTCCCCCACCCAGGGAAATCTGATTAAATGCCCAGATGCCAGCAGAAAATAATGGATCATGCTAGGAAAATTGAAGATATGGCCCAGTCAAAGGAACAAACTAATAGTTCAAATGAGATACAGGAGCTGAGACAACTAATTCTGAATATAGGAACAGAAATGGAAAACCTCTTCAAAAACCAAATCAATAAATTGAGGGAGGACATGAAGAAGACATGGGCTGAACAGAAAGAAGAAATAGAAAGTCTGAAAAAAAAATCACAGAACTTATGGGATTGAAGGACAAAGTAGAACAGATGGAAAAAACAATAGATACCTACAATGGTAGATTTAAAGAGAGAGAAGATAGAATTAGTGAACTGGAGGATGGAACATCTGAATTCAAAAAAGAAACAGAAACTATAGGGAAAAGAATGGAAAAATTTGAGCAGGGGATCAGGGAACTGAATGAGAATATGAAGTGCACAAATATACGTGTTGTGGGTGTCCCAGAAGGAGAAGAGAAGGGAAAAGGAGGAGAAAAACTAATGGAAGAAATTATCACTGAAAATTTCCCAACTCTTATGAAAGACCTAAAATTACAGATGCAAGAAGTGCAGCACAGCGCAAAGAGAATAGATCCAAATACACGTTCTCCAAGACACTTGCTAGTTAGAATGACAGAGGTCAAAGAGAAAGAGAGGATCTTGAAAGCAGCAAGAGAAAAACAATCCATCACATACAAGGGAAACCCAATAAGACTATGTGTAGATTTCTCAGCAGAAACCATGGAAGCTAGAAGACAGTAGGATGATATATTTAAATTACTAAAAGAGAAAAACTAACAACAAAGACTTCTATATCCAGCAAAATTGTCCTTCAAAAATGAGAGAGAACTTAAAACATTTTCAGACAAAGAGTCACTGAGAGAATTTGTGAACAAGAGACCAGCTCTACCAGAAATACTAAAGGGAGCAGTAGAGCAGATATGAAAAGAGAGAAGAGAGAGGTATGGAGAAGAGTGTAGAAAGAAGGAAAATCAGATATGATATATATAATACAAAAGGCAAAATGGTAGAGGAAAATATCCAAACAGTAATAACACTAAATGTTAATGGACTGAATTCCCCAATCAAAAGACATAGACTGGCAGAAGGATTAAAAAACAGGATCCTTCTATATGCTGTCTACAGGAAACACATCTTAGACCCAAAGGTAAACATAAGTTGAAATTGAAAGGTTGGTAAAAGATATTTCATGCAAATAACAACCAGAAAAGAGCAGGAGTAGCTATATTAATATCCAACAAATTAGACTTCAAATGTAAAGCAGTTAAAAGAGACAAAGAAGGACACTATCTACTAATAAAAGGAACAATTAAACAAGAAGACATAACAATCATAAATATTTACGCACTGAACCAAAATGCCCCAAAATATGTGAGGATTACACTGCAAACACTGAAAAGAGACATAGACACATATACCTTAATAGTTGGAGATTTCAATTCACCACTCTCATCGATGGACAGAACATCTAGACAGAGGATCAATAAAGAAATAGAGAATTTGAATATTACAATAAATGAGCTAGACTTAACAGACATTTATAGGACATCACATCCCACAACAGCAGGACACATCATTTTCTCAAGTGCTCATGTATCATACTCAAAGATAGACCATATGCTGGGTCAAAAAGCAAGTCTTAACAAATTTAAAAAGACTGAAATCATACACAACACTTTCTCGGATCATAAAGGAATGAAGTTGGAAATAAAAAATAGGCAGAGTGCCAGAAAATTCACAAATACGTGGAGGCTCAACAACACACTCTTAAACAACGAGTGGGTCACGGAAGAAATTACAAGAGAAATCAGTAAATATCTCGAGGTGAATGAAAATGAAAACACAACATATCAAAACATATGGGACACAGCAAAGGCAGTGCTAACAGGGAAATTTATTGCCCTAAATGCCTATATCAGAAAAGAAGAAAAGGCAAAAATTCAGGAATTAACTGTCCACTTGGAAGAACTGGAGAAAGAACAGCAAACTAAACCCAAAGCAAGCAAAAGGAAAGAAATAACAAAGATTAGAGCAGAAATAAATGAAATTGAAAACATGAAAACAATAGAGAAAATCAATAAGACCAGAAGTTGGTTCTATGAGAAAATCAATAAGATTGATGGGCCCTTAACAAGAGTGACAAAAAGAAGAGAGAGGATGCAAATAAATAAGATCAGAAATGGAAGAGGAGACATAACCACTGACCTCACAGAAATAAAGGAGGTAAAAACAGGATACTATGAACAACTTTATGCTAATCAATACAACAATTTAGATGAAATGGACGGGTTCCTGGAAAGGCATGAACAACCAACTTTGACTCAAGAAGAAATAGATGACCTCAACAAACCAATCACAAGTAAAGAAATTGAATCAGTCATTCAAAAGCTTCCTAAAAAGAAAAGTCCAGGACCAGACAGCTTCACATGTGAATTCTACCAAGCATTCCAGAAAGAATTAGTACCAACTCTCCTCAAACTCTTCAAAAAAATCGAAGTGGAGGGAAAACTACCTAATTCATTCTATGAAGCCAACATCACCCTCATACCAAAACCAGGCAAAGATATTACAGAAAAAGAAAACTACAGGCCAATCTCTCTAATGAATATACATGCAAAAATCTTCAACAAAATTCTAGCAAATGGAATCCAACAACACATTAAAAGAATTATACATCATGACCAAGTAGGATTCATCCCAGGTATGCAAGGATGGTTCAACATAAGAAAATCAATTAATGTAATACACCATATCAACAAATCAAAGCAGAAAAATCACATGATCATCTCAATTGATGCAGAGAAGGCATTTGACAAGATTCAACATCCTTTCCTGTTGAAAACACTTGAAAGGATAGGAATACAAGGGAACTTCCTTAAAATGATAGAGGGAATATATGAAAAAGCAACAGCTAATATCATCCTCCATGGGGAAAAATTGAAAACTTTCCCCCTAAGATCAGGAACAAGACAAGGATGTCCATTATCACCACTATTATTCAACATTGTGTTGGAGGTTCTAGCCAGAGAAATTAGACAAGAAAAAGAATTACAAGGTATCAAAATTGGAAAGGAAGAAGTAAAACTATCACTGTTTGCAGACTATATGATACTATATGTTGTAAACCCAGAAAAATCCACAACAAAACTGCTAGGGCTAATAAATGAGTACAGAAAAGTAGCAGGTTACAAGATCAACACTCAAAATTCTGTAGCGTTTCTATGCACCAGCAATGAACAAGTTGAGGGGGAAATCAAGAAACGAATCCCATTTACAATTGCAACTAAAAGAATAAAATACCTAGGAATAAATTTAACTAAAGAGACAAAAAACCTATACAAATAAAACTACAAAAAACTGTTAAAAGAAGTCACAGAAGACCTAAATAGATGGGAGGGCATACCGTGTTCATGGATTGGAAGACTAAATATAGTTAAGATGTCAATCCTACCTAAACTGATTTACAGATTCAATGCAATACCAATCAAAATCCCAACAACTTACTTTTCAGAAATAGAAAAACCAATGAGCAAATTTATCTGGAAGGGCAGGGTGCCCCAAATTCCTAAAAGTATCTTGAGGAAAAAAAGTGAAGATGGAGGTCTCACGCTGCCAGACTTTAAGGCATATTACGAAGCCACAGTGGTCAAAACAGCATGATATTGGCATAAAGATCGATATATCGACCAATGGAATCGAATAGAGTGCTCAGATATAGACCCTCTCATCTACGGACATTTGATCTTTGATAAGAGTGTCCAGCCAACTCACCTGGGACAGAACAGTCTCTTCAAAAATGGTGCCTAGAGAACTGGATATCCATATGCAAAAGAATGGAAGAGGACCTGTATCTCAAACCCTATACAAAAGTGAACTCAAAATGGATCAAAGATCTAAACATTAGGTCTAAGACCATAAAACAGTTAGAGGAAAATGTAGGGAGATATCTTATGAAACTTACAATTGGAGGCGGTTTTATGGACCTTAAACCTAAAGCAAGAGCACTGAATAAATAAATAAATAAATGGGAGCTCCTCAAAATTAAACACTTTTGTGCATCAAACAACTTCATCAAGAAAGTAGAAAGACAGCCTACACAATGGGAGACAATATTTGGAAACGACATATCAGATAAAGGTCTAGTATCCAGAATTTATAAAGAGATTGTTCAACTCAACAACAAAAAGACAGCCAACCCAACTACAAAATGGGAAAAAGACTTGAACAGACACCTCTCAGAAGAGGAAATGCAAATGGTCAGAAGGCACATGAAGAGATGCTCAATGTCCCTGACCAGTAGAGAAATGTAAATCAAAACCACAATGAGTTATCATCTCACACCCACCAGAATGGCCATTATCAACAAAATGGAAAATGACAAGTACTGGGTAGGATGTGTAGAAAGAGGCACACTTATCCACTGTTGGTGGGAATGTCAAATGATGCAACCACTGTGGAAGGCAGTTTGGTGGTTCCTCAAAAAACTGAATATAGAATTGCCATACGACCCAGCAATACCATTGCTAGGTATCTACTCAGAAGACTTAAGGGCAAAGAAACAAATGGACATTTGCACACCAATGTTTATAGCAGCGTTATTTACAATTGCAAAGAGATGGAAACAGCCAAAATATCCATCAACAGATGAGTGGCTAAACAAACTGAGTTATATACATATGATGGAATATTATGCAGCTTTAAGACAGAATAAACTTATGAAGCATGTAATAACATGGATGGACCTAGAGAACGATATGCTGTGTGAGTCTAGCCAAAAACTAAAGGACAAATACTGTATGGTCCCACTGATGTGAACTGACATTCGAGAATAAACTTGGAATATGTCATTGATAACAGAGACCATCAGGAGTTGGAAACAGGGTAAGATAATGGGTAATTGGAGCTGAAGGGATACAGACTGTGCAACAGGACTAGATACAAAAACTCAAAAATGGACAGCACAATACTACCTAATTGTAATGTAATTTTGTTAAAACACTGAGTGAAGCTGCATCTGAGCTATAGTTTTTTGTTTGTTTGTTTGTTTGTTTGTTTTTTGTTTCTTTATATATATTCTTTTATTTTTTCTCTATATTATCATTCTATATCTTTTTCTGTTGTTTTGCTAGTTCTTTTCCTAAATCGATGCAAATGTACTAAGAAATGATGATCATGCATCTATGTGATGATATTAAGAATTACTGATTGCATATATAGAATGGAATGATTTCTAAATGTTGTGTTTATTTTTATTTTTATTTTTTTAATTAATAAAAATAAATAAATAAATAAATAATATGGGGAACAAATGTTAAAAATAAATTTAGTTTAAAGTGTAGTGGTAAATGAAAGCGAGGGGTAAGGGGTATGGCATGTATAATCTTTTTTTTTCTGTTATCGCATTAGTTCTTTTTCTATTGTCTTTTTTATTTTTTTCTAAATCAATGCAAATGTTCTAGAAATGATGAATGTGCAACTATGTGATGATATTAAGAATTACTGATTGTATATGTAGAATGGAATGATATTTTAATGTTTTGTTTGTTAATTTTTTTAATTAATAAAAAAATAAAAAAGAATCTCCCATGCATCTTCTGTCCTCAGAAACAATGAATAAAAAGTATAAACTGTCAAAATCATATTTGTTATAACAAATAATCACAGGTTTACTGCAACCACATTGAAGAGAGGGCCAGCAGAGAGCACCCTGTGTCTTCCTACATAAGAAAGAATTTCAGTTGAAAGTTAGCTGCTTTTCCTCTGAAGAACTATATGTTAAACAAATCAATCCCCTTTTATTGAAAGCCAATTCATCTCTGGTGTGTTGCATTCTATCAGCCAGCAAACTAGAACACTGGGCATGTACAACTGCTGAACCTCCCTTCATTCAAAACAGCCCCCACCCCTAGTTATTTACCACTTCTACCATCCCATCTCAAAAAAGCAACCAAACACCAACCAATTTGTGTTTCCCTTAGGTCTCTTCAGAATCCTTCGGAATGAACACAATTCGTACCAAAGATCTTTCCCTCCTCAATCACTCCCAGTGGCATTCCATTATTCTTCTGGAGTGACCCACATTGTTGCATAAATTTAATCAATCTGATTTAGTCCAACTGCATTTCTGTTCCTGGTAGCCTTTGTTAAAGCTTAAGTGGTCAAATCCTATAAGCAAAATAAGTTACAGTTCAGAGAAGAGGGAATAATTATTTGCAATGTGATGAAATATTAAAGAAACAATGAGTGAACTAGATCGTGGATAGACATACAAAAATGAATATTGTCTAAATAAAGCAATTTTCAGAAGAAACATAAAATATGACATCATTTATGAAAATTCAGAAACAAAATATGTCCATTTTGGATATGTAAAGAGATAGTAAAAACAATAAAAATATAGATTAAAATGGTACATCAAAAATTAATGATGCTAGCTCCCATTTAGAAGGAAGAAATAAAAGATATTAGTAGTGAGACAAATGTCTGATAACATTCTATAATCTTCAATTTCATAAACATAAATTATTGAATTAAACACCATAAATATACAAAACTTGCCAATTCTGGGAACAATCATACAAAGTTCATTATTTTATTCTCCAAACACAATTTTTTGAACTAAAAATATGAAATTTGATCATCAAATTCATGAGAGCAGCTTATTTTTAATCTGTTGATGTATTTAATCATCCATTCATTTACTGAACAAATATTACTAATTAATTACAGTTTCACAAGATCCCTAGTTCCAGTTTATGCCCCTTTTCATCTTATAAACCATGTAAACACTCAGTCTGAGGTTATACAGCTTTACCCTCCAGTTTAATCTTTATAACAGCTTATTCAAAAACCTTAGCATTTATGGACTTTCAGACTGAAAGAGGCAAAGCATACAGCCACAGGAACTTAACTCTGAAACTAAATTAGAATTAAATGTTAAAGTGGTGATTTGTGCAAATTAAATATCAAATCTCATACAACATAAACCTATTATCATAAAGGGAAGTAAAATATTTAGTGTATATTGCATACACAGTGCTAGTAAATGTAAGAAGAAAAAGGCCTTTTCCCAACAATGTGACCTTTGAATTTTAGCTGTTTTCATTTTCAGCAGTCCTTGAACAAAAATTAAATCTAAATGACTATATGGATAACTATGAATAGTGCCATCTCAATTGAAATTCCAATGGCATTCTTTGTAAAAATGTAAATCTTAAAAATTCATATGGAATTGCAAAAGACTCTAATAACCAAAACATCTTGAAAAAGAAGAAGAAAGAAGAAGGATTCATATTGTTTTTGACAAGCAAGTCCATTCAGTGGGGAAAGAAGTCTTCGCAAAATTATGCTGGGAAAAAAGGGTATCCACATGAACAAGAATGAATGTGAATCCTTACCTCCATCACACACACAAATTCACTCAAAATAGATCAGAGACATATAAAAGCACCCGAAGTATAGAACTCATAGGCGAATACATGCAGAAACATCTTCACTGTCTTATGCTAGGCAATGAATTCTGGCTTTACACAAAGATTACAAGAAACAAAATAAAAACTAGATAAAGTAGACTGTATGAACATTAAAAGATTTTGTTCATAAAAGGATGTTAGTAATAAAGTGATACAACAGTATGGGAGAAAATATTTGGAAAATATATTTGGGAAAATTTTATCAAGAGTACACAAAGACTTCCTACAACTCAATAACAAAATGCAATCAATCTAATGAGAAAAATTGAAAAGGACTTGATTAGATATTTCTCCAAAGAAGATATGTAAGTAGCCAGTAAGTGCATGATAAGAGCACAATATCATTACCCATCAAGGGAAATGCACATTAAAACTATAGTGAAATATGACCATACAATTGTTAGAATGGCTAATGTTTTAAAATGCAAAATAAAAAGGATTTGTGAGAGGCAGAGAAATAAAAAGCTTAGTACATTTTAGGGATGTGCTGTATAAATCAGTTTGAGGATTATTAAAATAATTAAATAAAGAATTACCACCTGACCCAGTAATTTTACTTCTAGGTAATAAACATATAGAAAGCAGGGACTCAGGCAGATATATGTACACCAATATGTATAGCTTCATTATTCACAATAACCCACAGGTGGAAACAATGAAAATATCCACCAACAGATAAATGTGTAAAACAAAATCTGGTATATATAAACAATAGAATATTATTCATTCCTAAAAAGGGATGAAGTTCAGACACATGTTGAACATGGATGAATCATGAAGACATCATGCTGAACAAAATAGTGTTGGAGACATCATGCTGACACAAAGGAGAAATGTTGGTGATAAGACATATATGAAATTGCAAGAACACAAGAATTCATAGAGGTAGAAAATAGGTTCAAATCTGTGGTTTGAAAGAGAATATGGAGTTAATGCATAGAGGGTGCAAGGCTTTTGTTTAGAGTGATGGGACAATGCTGATCATTGATGGTGATGTGGGCAGCACAACACTGAGAATGCGATTAATGTACTTAATTTTGTGCTTGGGAATGGTTGAAATGGGCGTGTTTATAAATTAAGTTTGTTTTCACAATTAAAGAGGGAGGGAGGGGGAGAGAAAGAGAGAGAGAGAAAGGGAGTGAGAGAGAGAGGAAGAAGAAGAGGAGGAGGAGGAGAAAACAAGTAAGCAGCTATATATGATCCTGGAATGAATTTAATAATGGAAGAGAAACTGCTATATATCGGGATACATGTGAAATTGGAAGCCATACTACAATCTTCATACCCATGTTAAATTTCCTGATATTGATAACTATACTTAAAGTGGTTACATAAGTGAATGTACTTGTTCTAAAGGAAAAGTAAATGAAAGGAATATTTAGAACCTACACTACAATGCTTAGAAAGCAGATGCATACACGAAAATAGGAAGAGACAAAGTGATTTTACTAGATGTCGATAATGATAATATAGACATGATAGATACAGCTATATAAATGAGAGATTAAATGATAGATTGAGATAACTGATGGAAGAGAGCTATAGATAAATTAACAGAGAGAAGGAAAGAGAGAGGGAGAGAGAGAATGAAATAATGATATATTCATTGAGGTAAAATGTTAAAATCAGTAAATTTGGAATTTGGGTAGTGTGTATGTGAGTATTCTCTAGGTTTTATATTATTTTTGCAACTTCCAGTAAATTTCAAATTATTTCAAAATGAAATGCTTATAAAAAAGAAAAAAGAGACAAACTAATTTAAGATACCTTCATGAAAGACTGCTTACAAATAGACAATGAACACTTGGTAATGTTCATCAGGGAAAAGCAAATATAAATCACGATGAGATATCACTTCATATCACTAGAATGGCAAATTCTCAAAAGACTGACAATAAATACTAGGTGTTGTCAAAAATGGAAAAATCAGAGCTCCCACAGTTTTTGTTACTCAAGTATTAAATGGAACAACCATTTTGGAAAAGTTGCTCAACATCAATAACCATAAGGGAAATGCAAATCAAAGCCACAATGAGATACCATATCACACTCACAGTAAGCGCTACAATTGCAAAATCAAAACAAAAAACCAGAAGCATTAATGAGAATGTGGAGTAGTTTGGTTTGCTAAAGCAGCTGGAATGTGATATATGCGAAATGGAATGGCTTTTAAAAAGAAAATTTCTTAAGTTGCAAATTTACAGCTCTCAGACCACAGAGATGTCCAAACTAAGGCATTCATAGAAAGATACCTTAACTCAAAAGGCTGATGTCTGGCCTATGGAAAGGCACATACGTGGTGTCTGCTTCATTGATCCTGGTTTCATTTCCTCTAGCTTCTGAAACCAGTTGTTTCTTCTCTCAGCATCTGCAGGTCTTCTCTTAGTTCCTCTGGGTCTTCCTGTGCCTCGGTATCTGCTCTCTCTCTCAGCACTCCAAACATCTGTGTCACTGTCAGCTTTGAGGCAAATTTTCTCCATGTGTCTGCATTTGAGGTTTTTCCCAAATGTTTTCCCTTTTAAAGGGCTCTAGCAACCTAATCAAGATTCACCTTGAATGGGAGGACTCACATCTCCATCTAATAAAAAGGCCACACTCGGAATTGTCTGTTTCATCTCTATGGAAGCAATTTAACAAAAACAACTCATACCCACAGCTGGGTGTATCACATTTTAATGGAAACAATAGAATTAACATTTCCCACTCTAAACAATAGGTCTGCCCATAAGAGATTTTATCAGGATTAAAACATGGCTCTTCTGTCATCCATAAATATTTCAAACCAACACATGGATAAATAGGAATACTATTCACTGTTGGTGGGAATGTTAACCAGTGTAAACTCTATGGAAAACAGTTTGACCATGCCTTCCATATTGGATGTTCACCTTTCTATCAAAATCTTATCTCTCCAAGTACTCTCTTCCAACAATGTCAGAGTTACATTACCAAATTGTATGAATTATTGCTTGATGTATCTTAATTTAGTTCTGTTTGAGTGTGTCACTCTGCACATGACTTCTGTACACAGTTACCTCTGCATTTACTAGATTAAAATATTTGTAATAATGAAGCTAACATTTATAATTTATTTGCCAGTGTTAAATCAGTCCTAAGCTTACATGCATTACCTTTGACAGACTCAAGAAGACTGTGAATTTTCTCAAAGAGTACAGGTAATTATATTTTGTCTCCTTCTATATGACATGACTGTTGTCTGCTTTGACCAATATAAATCTTTGGAGGTGAAACTGCCTCACATCAAAGGAATAGATATAAAGGAATCTTGGGGTCCTTGAATATTCAATGTCATACCACTAAGCCGTAAGAATTCTGATGGCCCTGAGACTGGCATGCTGGAGAGACCAAGTGTACATGTTTCAGTCCTCAGTCCCACTGAGGTCAGCCCTCAACTCCCCTTGCTAAAACACCAACCAAATAAGTAACACCATCTTAGTCCTCTAGATAAGCCAAAGCTGCTAGCTAAACAACACTGTATGATGTGTTTCAATGCTACATGAAGCAGAAACATTGCCCATATAAAACCTACCTGAACTCCTAACCCACAAAATCATGAGTGAAAATGAAATGGTTCTTGTGTTACACCATTAAATTTATGTTTTCATCAATGATTTTTAATTGAGTTATAATAATCTAAAGTGTACAATTACTTATTCAGAGTAACATCATAAAGCTGTGTAATCATCATTGCAATCTAGTTTTGAACATTTTTATTGCTCCACGCATAAGAAAAATAAGAATAAAATATAAATAAAAATAAATAAGAGGAATGGCAATGGTCGCTTGGTGGCAAAATTCATGCTTGCCATGCTGGAGACCTGGGTTTGATTCCTGGAGCCTGCTCATGCCAAAAAATGAAAAAACTAAAAGTAAAGAAGTACACCAAAAATATCCCATAAGCCACACACACCTTATTATTCATTTTTGTCCTTTTTTCCTTACTCATCTGTCCATACACTGGATAAAGAGAGTTTCAGTCAAGATTTTCACACTCACATGTTCACAAATTAAATGCCCTATATTTATTCCATCATCTTCAAGAATGAGGAATGGCCGTTCAACATTTTCAGGCATTTCCCTATAGCTACTCCAACGAACCAAAAACTGAAAGGGGATATCTGTATACTGCATAAGAGTAACTTGTAGAAATATTTCTCAATCTTATATAAAATCTTTCAGCTGCTGAAACTTAATTTGTTTCATTTGTCCTTCCCCTATTGGTCAAGAAGTCTAATTCCTATGATGCCAATAAATCATTAAGGGATTCCCAACTACATTGATGTTAGCATTTTGTTACCTCTATTACTCATTTTTATGCCATACGTTCTACCTGTCTGTTGACAAGGTAGATAAAAGGAGCATCAGACACAGGGATTGGCCTCTGCCTGTCAGAAGCCTGGGCCCGATGATGCGCTCCAGCACCGGGGCACCCCCTGGGATTCGCTGACTCGCAGTTGCCGTCACCGCCCTGTCGGCTGGGCGACTGGGCAGTGGGCGGAGCTCCTGCTCTGCACCACCTCCCCGGGTTCCTCCCACCTCTGACTGCGACAGACATGTGTGATGCGGGGGCTGTGGTCCCTGTGAGGTTTGATTTGTTTTCATGTTTTCCCTCCTTTTCTCAAGTACCAGGAGACACCAAAGACAAGGAACCTTTCCTATTTTGATCATTCCGTTCTGCCGTTATTCAATGAGGAGCTAAGAATTTCATCACATAACTTGCACCTTCATCTTCATGATCATTTCTTGGAACACTTCCATCCCCTCAGAAGGAGAAATAGAAAGGAAACAGGGAAAAACTGCGCTCATAGCATAACCCTTAAACCTCCCTCCTTTCTTTGATCGCTAGCATTCCCAACTACATTGATGTTAACTTTTGTTCCCTCCATTAGTCATTTTTATGCCATACGTTCTACCTGTCTGTTGACTAGGTAGATAAAAGGAGCATCAGACACAGGGATTGGCCTCTGCCTGTCAGAAAACAGGGCCCAATGTTGCGCACTGGCACTGGAGCACCCCCTGGGATTCTGAGACCAGAATTTGCCAACACCGCCCGGTCCGCTGGGCTGCTGGGCAGTGGGCGGAGGGTCCTGCTCTGCCCCACCTCATCGGGCTCCTCCACCATCAAACTGCGACAGACAGTTGTGACGAAGGGGCTGTGGTCCCTGTGACATTTTGTTTTGTTCTCGCATATTCCGTCCTTTTCGCAAGTACCAGAAGACACCGAAGACAAGAAAACAATCCTATTTTGATCATTCCGTTCTACCTTTATTCAATGAGGAGTTCAGAATTTCATCACATACTTGCACGGTCATCCTCACGATCATTTCTTGGAACTCTACCATCCCCTCAGAAGGAGAAATAGAAAGGAAACAGGAAAAAACTGCGCACATACCATAGCCCTTACGCCTCCCTTCTTTCTTTGATCGCTACTTCCCAATTCTTTGATGTTAACCTTTGTTCCCTCTATTACTCATTTTTATGCCATACGTTCTACCTGTCTGTTGACAGGGTAGATAAAGGGAGCATCACACACAGGGATTGGCCTCTGCCTGTCAGATGCCCTTCACGATGGTCTGCTCCGGCACCGGAGCACAATCTGGATTCCCTGACCCGCAGTTGCTGCCACCGCCCTATCGGCCGGCCGGGTGTCTGGGCCGTGGGTGGGGTCTCCTGCTCAGCCCCTCCTACCCGGTCTCCTCCCCCTACTGACTGCGACAGACATGTGTGGCGAAGGGGCTGTGGTCCCTGTGACATTTTGTTTTGTTTTCGTGTTTTCCTTCCTTTTCTCAAGTACCAGAAGACACCAAAGAAAAGGAAACATTCCGATTTTGATCATTCCCTTCTGCCATTATTCAATGAGGAGTTCAGAATTTCATCACATCCTTGCACGTTCATCATCGTGATCATTTCTTGGGACATTTCCATCCTCTCAGAATGAGAAATAGAAAGGAAACAAGGAAAAACTGCTCATAAACCATAGCCCTTACACCTCCCTCCTTCCTTTGATCGCGAGCATTCCCAATTACATTGATTTTAACATCTGTTCCCTCTCTTCCTCATTTCTATTCCATACGTCCTACCTGTCTGCTGAGAAGGTAGCTAAAAGGAGAACCAGACACAGGGCTTACCCTCTGCCTGTCAGAAGCCCGGGCCCGGTGGTGCGCTTCATGCACCAGAGCCTCCCTGGGGCTCCCTGACCCGCATTTGCCACCACTAAACTCTCAGAAGGAAGCTGGACAGTGGGCTGGGCCTCAGCTCCAACTCTCCAGGCTCCTGCCCCCTCTGACTTCGCCACACATTTGTGACGCAGGGGCTGTGATCCCTGCGGTTTTTTCTTTCAGCTTCATGTTTTACTTACTGTTCTCAAGCACCAGAAACATCAAAGAAAAATAAACGTTCCTATCCTGATCATTCCGTTGTGCCGTTGTACAATGAGGAATTCAGAATTCCATCACATCCTTGCACATTCAGCACTGTGATCATTTCTTGGGACATTTCCATTCTCCCAGATGGAAAAATAGAAAGGAAACAGGGAAAAACTGCACACATACCGTAGCTCTTATGCCTCCTTTCTTTCTTCAATCACGGGCATTCCCAACTACATTGATTTTAACATTTGTTCCCTCTCTTCCTCATTTGTCTTCCATACGTCTTGTCTGTCTTTTGACAAGGTAGCTTAAAGAAGCATCAGACACAGGGATTGGCCTCTACCAGTCAGAATCCTGGGCCCAGTGGTGCGCTTCCGGCACCAGAGCCTCCCTGGTGCTGGCTGACTCGCATTTGCCATCACCAAACTCTCCGCCTGGTGGCTGGGTAGTGGGTGGGGCCTCATGCTCAGCCCCACCTCCCAGGGCTCCTCCCCCCACTGACTGTGACAGAACTTTGTGACGCAGGGTCTGGGGTCCCTGTGATTTTTTTCTTTGATTTCCTTCTCTCAAGTACCAGAAGACACCTAAGGAAAGGAAACAGTCCGATTTTGCTCATTCCGTTCTGCCATTATACAATGAGAAGTTCAGGATTTCATCACATAACTGCACATTCGTCACCATGACCATTTCTTGGAACATTTTCATCCTCTGAGAAGGAGATATAGAAAGGAAACAGAGAAAAAAGTGCGCCCACAACACAGCCCTTTCGCCTCCCTCCTTTCTTTGATCACTAGCATTCTCAACTACATTGACTTTAACATCTGTTTCCTCTGTTTCTCATTTTTATTCCATACGTTCTCTATGTCTGTTGACACGGTAGATAAAAGGAGCTTCAGACACACGGTTTGGCCTCTACTGTGAGAAGCCTGGGCCCTGTGGTGTTTCTGGCACCAGAGCCTCCCTGGGGTTCCCTGACCCACAGTTGCCACCACCGCCCTGTTTGCCAGGAGCTTTGCATGGGCGGGGCCTCCTGCTCAGCTCCACCTCCCAGGGCTCCTCCACCTACTGACTGCAACAGATCTTTGTGATGCAGTGACTTGGGGTCCTGTGATTTTTTTCTTTGATTTCCTTCTCTCAGGTACCAAAAGACACAAAAGGAAATGACACATTCCTATTTTGCTAATTCCGTTATGCTGTTATACAATGAGTAATTCAGGATTTCATCACATACCTGCACATTCGTCATCACGATCATTTCTTGGAATATTTTCTTCCTCTCCGAAGGAGAAATAGAAAGGAAACAGAGAAAAACTGCATGCACACCATAGCCCTTTCACTTCCCTCCTTTCTTTGATTGCTAGCATACACAACAACATTGATTTTAACATCTGTCCCCTTTATTTCTCATTTTTATTCTATACGTTCTGCTTGTCTGTTGACAAGGTAGATAAAAGGAGCATCAGACCAATGGTTTGGCCTCTGCCTGTCAATACCCCAGGCCCAGTGCTGCACTTCCAGCATCCAATTTTCCCTCGGGTTCCCACACTTGCATTTGCCACCACTGCCCTGTCAGCCAGGCGGTTGGGTATTGGGCGGGTCCTCCTGCTCAGCTCCACCTCCCAGGGCTTCTCCCCCCACTGACTGCGACAGACCTTTGTGATGCAGGGTCTCGGGTACCTGTGTTTTTTCCTTTGATTTCCTACTAGCAAGTACCAGAAGACAACAAAGGAAAGGAATCATTCCTATTTTGCTCATTCCATTCTGCCGTTACACAATGAGTAATTCAAGATTACATCACATACCTGCACATTCGTCATCATGATCATTTCTTGGAAAATTTTCATCCTCTCAGAAGGAGAGATAATAAGGAAACAGAGAAAAACTGTGCACATACTATAGACCTTTCGCGTCACTCCTTTCTTTGATCACTAGCATTCCCAACTACATTGATTTTAACATCTGTTCCCTCTATTACTCATTTATATTCCATATGTTCTGCCTATCTGTTGACAAGGTAGATAAAAGGAGTGTCAGACACAGGGTTTGGTTCTGGGGGTGCTTGCAGCCTCTCCAGCTGGTCCAGACTGGGGTACACTGTGTGTCTGGTTACTATTGTGGCTCTGGGAGCTGTTCTGTACTGTTTCTGGTTATTTAATAGTTGTTCTGGAGGACAAACTAAAATGTGCATGTTGTTAAGCTGCCATAATGACCTGAAATTCCATTCTGGGTTCTCTGTTTCCTTTCCACCTCTCCTTCTGAGCAGATGAAAATTTTCCAATAAATGATCATGATGACGAATGTGCAGGTATGTGATGAAATCCTGAATTACTCATTGTGTAATGGCAGAATGGAATGAGCAAAATAGGAATGTGTCATTTCCTTTTGTGTATTCTGGTACTTGAGAGAAGGAAATCAAAGAAAAAAAATCACATGGCCCCAAGTCACTGTGTCACAAAGATCTGTTACAGTCAGTGATTGGAGGAGCCCTGGGAGGTGGAGCTGAGCAGGAGGCCCCGCCCATGCCCAGCAGCCCGGCCAACAGGGCGGTGGCAGCATCTGTGGGTCAGGGAACCCCAGGGAGGCTCTGGTGTCAGAAGCACACCACCGGCCCTGGGCTTCTGACAGGCAGAGGTCAATTCCTATATCTGATGTTCCTCTCATCTACCTTGTCAACAGACAGGCAGAAAGTATGGAATAAAAATTAATAATAGAGGGAACAGATGTTAAAATCAATGTAGTTATGAATGCTAGTGATCAAATAAAGGAGACTAGTTTGGTATGGGAAAATCTGGCTGGGATCTATAATATCTAAGTAGACCCTCCTAAGTGTGTGTGGGGGAAAGGCACCACACAAGCAGGGCAAGAAACAAGAAAACAAGGACTGAAAAATTCTCCTCTGTTAAACAAAACTTAAGCTAAAGGTCCAGATAAAGCTGAATGGAATGTCAAAGAACAGACAATGAATTCATCCAGCAAGAAAACCCTATATAAAAGAAGTGAAAGCAATCTCCAGAATAAACTAATTAAGGTAATTAAATGCCTAGATGCCAGAAAAAAATAACAAATCACACTAGGAAAACTGAAGATATGACCCAGTCAAAGGAATAAACCAACAATTCAAATTACATGCAGGAGCTAAAACAACTAATTCAGAATGTACAAACAGACATGGAAAACCTTATCAAAAATCAAATGAATGAATTGAGGGAGGATATAAAAAGGCAAGGAAAGAACAAAAAGAAGAAACTGAAAGTCTGAAAAAACAAATCACAGAACTCATGGGAATGAAAGACACAGTAGAAGAGATGAAAAAAACAATGGAAACCTACAATGGTAGATTTCAAGAGACAGAACCTTAGATTTCTGAACTGGAGGACAGAACATCTGAAATCCAACAAGAAACAGAAACTATAGGAAAAATTGAAAGACAATATGAAGCACATGAGTATACGTGTTGTGGATGTCCCAGAAGGAGAAGAGAAGGGAAAAGGAGGAGAAAAACTAATGGAGGAAATTATCACTGAAAATTTCCCAACTCTTATAAAAGACTTAAAATTACAGATCCAAGAAGTGCAGTGTACCCCAAAGAGAATAGATTCAAATTGACATACTCTAACACATTTAATAATCAGAATGTCAGAGGTCAAAGAGAAAGAGAGGATCTTGAAAGGAGCAAGAGAAAAGCAAGCCATCACATACAAGGGAAGTGCAATAAGACTGTGCACAGATGTAACAGCAGAAACCATGTAGGTGAGAAGACAGTGGGATAATATATTTAAATTATTAAAAGAGGAAAACTGCCAGCCAAGAATTGTATATCCAGCAAAATTGTCCTTCAAAAATGAGGGAGAAATTAAAACATTTTCAGACAAAAAAATCACTGTGAGAATTTATGACCAAGAGACCAGCTCTGCAAGAAATACTAAAGGGAGCACTAGAGACAGATACAAAGGCAGAAGAGAGAGGTGTGGAGAAGAGTGTAGAAAGGAAGACTATGAATAAAGGTAAAAAGAAGGAAAATTAGATATGACATATAAAATCCAAAAGGCAAAATAATAGAAGAAAGTACTACCCATGCAGTAATAACACTGAATGTTAATGGATTAAACTCTGCAATCAAAAGACATTGTCTGGCAGAATGGATTAAAAAAACAGGACCCATCTATATGCTGTCTCTACTCAAAGGACATGAGGCCAAGGACACAAATGGACATTTACACACCAATGATTATAGCAGCATTATTAACAATTTCCAAGAGATGGAAACAGCCAAAATGTCCATCAACAGACAGTTGGCTAAACAAACTGTGACATTTACATAAGATGGAATATTATGCAGCTGTAAGACAGAATAAAGTTATGAAGTATGTAACAACATGAATGGACCTTAAGGATATTATGCTGAGTGTGATTAGCCAGAAACAAAAGGACAAATACTGTATGGTCTCACTGATATGAACTGATATTAGTGAATAAACTTGGAATATTTCCTTGGTAATGGAGACCATCAGGAAATAGAAATAGGGTAAGATATTGGGTAATTGGAGCTGAAGGGATACAGATTGTGCAACAGGACTGAATATAAAAACTCAGAAATGGACAGCACAATATTACCTAACTGTAATACAATTATGTTAAAATATTGAATGAAGCTGCATATGAGAATGATAGAGGGAGGAGGGCTGAGGCATAAAGAAAGATAGATGATAAAGATTGAGATGGTATAATCTAGGAATGCCTAGAGTGTATAATGATAGTGACTAAATGTACAAATTTAAAAGATGTTTTTGCATGAGGAAGAACAAAATAATGTCATTACTGCAGTGTGCTGAAAATAGATGGCCCTTAGTATTTTAAAATTTCAACTAATGGGTGAGACTAAAGCAAAAAATGTTTATTTGGTACAAATCTATACTTTGACTAGTGCATCTCCTAATATAACTATGTAGATAGTTGATTGAACACCTTAAGTATGTGGAACTTTGTATAGGACATGAGATATTGTTGGTTTGTCCAGGTGATGCCCTGATGAATCCCAGAGTGATTTGATCAGTGAAGGGAAAAGTATTTGCAAAGCCCCCTCCCAGGAATGGTGAGAATGGGCAAAAACTCAACTTCCCCAAGTTGAATTCTCAATATTCTCACAAGCGGTGTGGACAACTAAAGCTATAGGCTGAGCCCCCAGTCTTGGGGTTTGTTCATATGAAACTTAACCTTACAGGGGATAGGTCAAGCCTACTTAAAATTAAGCCTAAGAGTCACCCCTAAGAGAGCCTCTTTTGTTGCTCAGATGTGGCCTCTCTCTCCAGCCAACACAGCAAGCAGACTCTACGTGGGACGTGACTACCAGGGTGTGGATCTTCCTGGCAGTAGGGGACAGAAATCCCAGAATGAGCTGAGATTCAGCATCAAGGGATTGAGAAAAACTCTAGAATGAGCTGAGACCCAGCATCAAGGGATTGAGAAATCCTTCTTGACCAAAAGGAAGAAGATTGAAATGATACAAAATGTCAATGTCTGAGAGATTCCAAACAGAGTCGAGGGGTTATCCTGGAGGTTATTCTTATGTATTAAATAGATATCATCTTGTTATCCAAGATGTAATGGAGAGGCTGGAGGGAACTGCCTGAAAATTTAGAGCTGTGTTCCAGTAACCATGTTTCTTGATGATGATTGTATAATGCATAATGTGACATGGATTGTGAAAACCTTGTGTCTGATGCTCCTTTTATTTGCCTTGTCAACAGATGAGAGGAACATATGGAATAAAAATAAATAATAGGGGGAACAAATGTTAAAATAGATTTAGCTTGAAATGCTAGTGATCAATGAAAGGGATCAGTAAGGGGTATGGTCTGTAAATTTTTTTTTCTGTTGGTTATATTTTTCTGTTGTCTTTATATTTCTTTTTCTGAATTGATGCTAATGTTCTGGGAAATGATCATGATGATGAAAATGTAACTATGTGATGATATTGTGAATTGCTGTGTGCATGTGTTGGGAATGTTTGTTTCTGGTAATTTTTTTTAATTACTAAAATAAATTTAAAAAAGAAAGGAAACAGAGAAAAACTTCGCACACACCATATCCCTTTGGCCTTCCTCCTTTCTTGATCACTAGAATTCAAAACTACACTGACTTTAACATCTGTTCCCTATTACTCATTTTTATTCCATACGTTCTGCTGTCTGTTGACAAGGTAGATAAGAGGAGCATCCGACACAGGGATTGGCCTCTGCCTGTCAGAAGCCCGGGCCCAGAGGTGAGCTTCTGCACCAGAGCCTTCCTGGGGTTCCCTGACATGCAGGTGCCGTCACCGCCCTGTGGGCCAGGCAGCTGGGCAACGGGCAGTGCCTCCTGCTCAGCTCCACCTCACAGGGATCCTCCCCCAACTGACTGCGACAAATCTTTGTGACCCAAGGGCTGGTTACCCTGTGATTTTTTTCTTTGATTTCCTTCTCTCAAGTACCAGAAGACACCAAAGGAAAGGAAACATTTCTTCTTTGCTCATTCCGTTCTGCTGTTATACAATGAGTAATTCAGGATTTCATCACATACCTGCACATTCATCATCATGATCGTTTCTTGGAACATTTTCATCCTCTCAGAAGGAGATGGAAAAGAAAGAGAGAAAAACTGCACACACACCATATCCTTTTCGCTTCCCTCCTTTCTTTGATTGCTAGAATTCAAAAATACATTGATTTAAACATCTGTTCCCTCTATCACTCATTTTTATTCCATACGTTCTACCTGTCTGTTGACAAGTTATATAAAAGGAGCATCAGACACAGGGATTGGCCTCTGCCTGTCAGAAGCCCGGGCCTGGTGGTGCGCTCCTGCAACAGAGCCCCCCTGGGGTTCCCTGACTCGCAGTTGCTGCCACCCCCTTGTCAGCTGGGCGGCTGGGCCCTGGGCGGGGCCTCTTTCCCAGATCCACCTCCCAGGGCTCCTCCCAACACTTACTGCGACAGACCTTTTTGACACAGGGGCTGTGGTCCCTGTGATTTTTTTTCTTTTCTCTTCTTGTTCAAATTTCTTTTCTCAAGTACCAGAAGACACCAAAGAAAAGGAACCATTCCTATTGAGATCATTCCGTTCTGCCGCTATACAGTGAGGAATTCCGAATTTCATCACATACCTGCACATCCATCATCGTGATCATTCCTTGGAACATTTCCAACCTCTCAGCAGGAGGAAGAGAAAGGAAACAGAGAAAAACTGTGCACATACCATGACCCTTATGCCTCCCTCCTACCTTTGATCACTAACGTTCCCAACTACATTGATTTTTAACCTTCATTCTCTCTATTAATCATTTTCATTCCATACGTTCTACCTGTCTGTTGCCAAGGCAGATGAGAGGGGCATCATACACAGGGATTGGCCTCTGACTGGCAGGAGGCCAGGCCTGATGGTGCCCCCTGACACCAGAGCACCCCTGGGGTTCCCTGAAGCACAGTTGCTGCCACTGCCCTGTCGGGCGCGGCTTTCTGCCCAGCTCCAACTCCCAGGTCTCCTCCCAACACTGACTGCGACAGACCCATGTGACGCAAGGTTTTTTCTTTTCTTTTCTTGTTTTAGTTTCTTTTCTCAAGTACCAGAAGACACCAAAGAAAAGGAAACATTCCTATTGTGATCAGTCCATTCTGCTGTTATACAATGAGTAATTCAGGATTTCATTACATACTGCATATTCGTCATCATGATCATTTCTTGGAACATTTTCGACCTCTCAGGAGGAGAGATAGAAAGGAAACAGAGAAAAACTGTGCACACACCATAGAATTTTCACCTCCCTCCTTTCATTGATCACTAGCATTCACAAATACATTGATTTTAACATCTGTTCCCTCTATTATTCATTTTTATTCCATATATTCTGCCTGTCTGTTGACAAGGTAGATAAAAGGAGCATCAGACACAGGGTTTGGTTCTGGGGGGTTCACCAGGAGCTGCTCCTCAGCCCACATTTGGGGTCTCCATTGGGCAGCAGCTGGGAGCCACCAGCTTTGGCCCCACTTACTCTCTGGCAAACTTGGTAGCACCATCACAAGCTGCAGGCATAAGCTCTCCTGCTGCCCAGCCACCCAGTGGCAGTATGACAGAACCAGTGTTTCCAGGACTCACACCCCCACATTTCACCTTTGGAATCCCTGTCAGCACCAAAAGGGCCTATGGAAACAACACAGGTGCTGCCACCAATGACACAAACCTGACTCCTGGCTTTGCTACTGCCACGGGGATGCCCAGCACTGGGGATAGCAGCTCACTGGGTGCAAAGACTGATAGAGGACCACTTGTCTTTACAGGACCTGCAGCCCTGAAGGGAATTACAGGCTGTGGGGTCAGTGTGCCCACCCCACGACCCAGTTCCATGTCTGGAGCTCTGAACTTTGGGGAAGGGCCAAGCGGTAGAGGCAGCATCACTTCTGTTCTACAGACACCAACCATCCAGGGTATGCCTAATGCAAGAGCAGTGGGAGGTGAGAGCACACTACATGGGCACGGGGACCCTTTAGGTCCCTCTTTAGACCAAGGGAACTGGAGTCTACCTGGCCGAAATTCAGGTGGTTCAGTGGGAGGAGATGGCAGCACTGCTGGGCTAGGAGGCCCTTTAGTTCCCTCTGCCCATCAAGGGACCCGGGGCCCACCTGCCCAAAACACAGGTGGTTCGCTGGGAGGACACAGCAGCACAGCTGTGCATGGGAGTGCTTTAGTTCCCTCTGCCCATCAAGGGTCTTGGGGCCCACCTGGCCAAAAGACAGGTGGGTCAGAGGGCAGACAGAGCAGGACAGCTGTGCTAGGGTGTCATTCTCTTCCCTCTGTCCACCAAGGGACCTCAGGGACACCTGCCCAAACTACAGGTGGGTCGGTGGGAGGAGACAGCAGCAAGCTGTGCTAGGGAGCCCTTTTGCTACTGGCTTTGGTGGAAATGACTGACCTTGGCAT
The DNA here is from genome assembly GCF_023851605.1 of Tamandua tetradactyla. NCBI lineage: Eukaryota > Metazoa > Chordata > Mammalia > Pilosa > Myrmecophagidae > Tamandua > Tamandua tetradactyla. The sequence continues at coordinate 2,158,334 of NW_027518237.1, read as the reverse complement.
GGGCAAGTGAGGAAGCAGCCTTGCCTTGGTGAACCCCCATCACCTATCCAGGTCTCACGAAGACATTTCTTTCAGCCCAAGACACAGCATCTTGGTAAGGTAGAAGCAAAACTCACTTTGGGAACATTGATTATCTGATGTCCTTTCGGAATGGCCTTTCCACGTCTGAAACAAGTTCCCATCCTAGTGCTGCTGAACTCAACCTGCTCACTCTCCATATTGATATATAAATGCGTTGTTCCTGACTTCCTCCACTCGTGTGTCTTTGCTCTTTGCGCCAACTGTGGAGGAAGGACTGGCTGATACGAGTGATGATGTGTTGAGACAGACCTAGCTAAAGATCTCTGGCCAAACAAAGAGGATGGGGAGTTAGCCATATTTTATGATTGCTTGTACTAGCTTCTGGTAGCCTCTGGCATTGGAACATTAGGGATGGCAATGCAGGAGGAAGCAAGGCCCATAAAAGGGAGAAACCAGGTGACCCACGCTTTTCTCTCTCCTCTGAGCTTATCCCCCACCCCCTCTGACCTCACCGTAGAGCCTATCGTGCCTGGTGCATATCAAGAAATCACACTTTCTAATTGCAGTCTTTAAAACTGTTTTAATGTCTTTTTTTGTATCTTCTTATTTAACTTAGCATTAGACTAATCACCCTTACACATTCATCCCTCACTCAGAATGGATGATTTGGCATCCACATGCTGGGCCCAGAGGAACAGAGGAAACAAGAGCTCGGGTGCATTCTGTAGTTGTTGAACCCGTTAAGTGATGGTTTTTACCTGTTCCCGAGATGTTAACACTCTTCCTTATAGTGTCAGAAAAATCTCTTGTTAATAATCAGTCTCCCTCTAGTCTACACCACTAAAAGATCAAAGCACAAGATACTTTATTATGGCTATGTAAAACTACATCTAGATCTGATTGACCGTTGGGACTTATTGTTTCTTTTGTAAACATAATTGATGAAAATAACATCTTTCGGAAAAACAAAATACAATAAAACAAGAAAATGTTTAAAAGATGTTTCCCTTTCTTCCTTCCTTCCTTCCTTCTCTCTGTCTTTCCTTTAAAAAAAAAAAAAAAAAAATAACATCTTTCTAAGGCAACCCACCACCCAGGAGAACCATCTTTACATGGTACAAGAGAAAAATGTAATAATTTCCATCAGCTGTTTACAAATTTTTCTTTATTCAAGGTGGCCTCGATAGTACGTCTCTGTGCTAGGAATGGGGAGAGAGCCTTAATCGACACTTCTTGCCCCAGAGAAATCTACAATGTCGTCGGGGAGACAGGTGAGTAGAGTCAAAATATAGCAGTGGTGGTGAAAATATGAAAGTAATAGAAAGTAGGAAGGACTTACTATGAGGGGGTGAGATGAAACATGGACTGTGCCTCAAAGAAGGACGAGGGAGGTGCCAGGCATTGAAGGTCTATTGCCAGGACAAAGCAAAAGGAGGCTAAAAGGCAGGTAAAGAAGAGAGGTCACCAGTAAGTGGGACACTTTCAGGAGGTCCCATGTGGCTGAAAAGGGACGCCAAAGCCAGAAGATGTAGCTGCATGGTTTGGCAGTGGCATATCAGGGCCACCGTTACCATATTTGTCCCTTTCCTGAAAGAAAGTAAGGAAATTCGCGTAAAGATAGTAAGCAAAAACAAGTGAGAATAGCATACATTGATCTTAGAAAATATCCTTTTGGCTGCGAGAGGTAAGAATAAATGGTCCCAGAAGAGAGACAAAGAGACTTATGGGAAACGTGGCAGTGACCCAAGCAAAGAAGAGCCGACAATCTCCTGGTCTATAGTCGCCGACAGGATGAAGGGGTGAGAGAACAATGAAGAGAAGAAGGTAACTGCAACAAGACCAGGTCTATCTAGCCATCTTGCACGTGTAAATGCACAGAAGTAGTTTGGCGAAGATATAAGCACGACTTTAAATATTGTGGGATGCCTCTGGAGGATCCAGGCAATATTCAGAAGGCAGTTCATTCGCTCATCCATTTCAGATGCATTGACTATCTTGCATGCAGTAAGGGATTATTCGAGATTGCAGCATGGGAACTGAGATTGGTGGAGAGAGGAACATGGGTTTCCACTGAAAGGGTGGACAGGGTAAGCCCCACTAGGAGGGTGAGAAGTGAGCAAAATTTATAAAGAGGTAATCGAGTCAGACATCTGAGGGAAGAGCCTTCCAGAGGATGGGAATTGCAGATGTTGGGAATAAGCACAGGTGTGGTCCACAGGATGAATTCTGGCATCTGGTGTCCCCAGGGAGTAAGAGTGGAATTTGCAAATGGGAGAATGGGGGCAGAGGAGGACTGAGAAGATGTGGGTGGAATTCTCTGCCCCATCATGTATTTATCAGTTGTGTAGTCACAAACAGCTGACTCAGGCCGCAAGGGTCTGCATGTCTTCAGTGCTTTACCAGGATAGAAAGTCTCTTCATGTCAATTTCTTAGCTTGTGGAATAAAATTCAGTAGTGTAGGAAAGAGACTTGTCATCTATCGTTGTTTGAAGAATATGTGAATAGAAGAGAGATGTATAAATGGCTGGCTGGCTGGCTGGCTGGGTGATGGAAAACAGGTTAGATAGACAGACAGATAGCTGGGCAAGCAGACAGAGTATGGAGAACTCTGAGTACATCGGTAGGTAGATGACAGAGATAAGAAGAGGATGGGTGGTTGAATGGATAGAGAGATAGACAGAAACAGACAGATATGTATGCTCAAGAAGTGACTTCCTAAGGCTGTCGTGCTTTGAGCGTTTTTACCAAGCAACTCAATTAGGTGATGCCCATTTGCAAGGGAGTGTAGAAGTACTTACTCGACCCATCAGGAAGTCAACACATGGAAACACACGCAGTCATCGGCCAGGGTCGATGCGCTAGCAACATGGATCGATTGGTGGCCCTTCAAAGACGTGTCCACATCCCAGTCCCTGGACCTGTGAATGTTACATACTTGGAAAAAGGGTCCTAGTAGATGGAATTATGTTCATGATCTTGTGATAATGAGCTTATGCTAGACGATTTCAATGGAACTTAAATCCTGTAGCTGTCTCCTTTCAGTAGAGGGAGATTGGAGACAGAAAAGAGGACATAGACACAAAGATGAAAAGGTGACATGAAGACCCAGGCAAATAATGAACTGATGTTTCCATAAGCCAAGGAAGCTGATCATAATGTGACCATAGACTAAGCCATGAGCATGTTCTGTCCTAGGCCCTTCTGATCTCCACAGGTGATAATGATCATGAAGACTAGATAATGTCTTTCTATTATTTCACACCACTGGGTTCACGCTAATTTGTTACTGCCACCCCAATAAACTGATATCTTTGGTAAAAGACTTTTCCACAGGACTCAGAACTTTTACTGCACAAACCTGTCTGACCTACTCAAAATAATCTTCCACCTGTTTAGGCCGAACATCCCAACACACTAAAGACCCAGACACAAATCCACCCACCCTGGAAGCATCGAATGCATTTCAAAATGGACATTTTACACCCCTCAACTACTCCTTTGGTTCTTGATGTTCCCAGATAATACACCAGAGACTGGGGCCTCTTAATGGCCTTCTACTATGCACAACGTCATTGTTTCATCCTGATTTGGAAGGAGTTCAGAAATACAGCAACAGGGTGACAGTGGAGGCCAAATGACCCCTTTCCTTTTTGGAAACCTTGGTTCAGAAACTTACATTCCTGTGACAGTCCAGGTGTTATAACTGAACCCTGGAAATGGTCAGATTTAAGAACTAGCAATTCACAAGGCTGCAGAAACAGAAGAAACCCATGGTAAGCCTCAAGGAAGAGAAGAGAATGAGTCAAGGCAAGCAGGTCCAGCTACAAACTTTTCCCATAGTTTTCCAGGTAAGTCACTTGACCATTCAAGAGGTGGGGTGAAAAGAGAGGAACAGAGCTTGGAAGACCCTAAAGAGCTCTCTTGGCTGGACTGAAACACCAGGGGCAGGGAAGGCAGAGTCCTGCACTGTCTTCTACCCCCAAACACAATGCAAAAGAAATCAGAAATCTCTTTCACCCTGACTTATGCTTGGTACCCTAATGGCTGGAGACGAGAGCAAAAAACATCTTGATTAACTGCTAAGAAAAACCCTGTGAAAGCAGATTCTACCACACACCTCAAAGGAAGGATGCTGACCTCTATTCTTCAAGTATTTCTTGCCAAGCGTACCACCAACATTCTTAATATTTCCGCTACGTGTGCCCTATGGCAAAGTCATGCGTGCTTTCCTGATGCGAAAGTGGAATGTATCTATGGGAATAAGGGAAAGCATGAGAAGCCATGTATCAAACTTTCGGAAATGACTCTATTGAGGTCAATCTCTGCTAACACTTATTACAGGTGAACCTTGGTCAACAGCATGAGTGCACTTTCTCTTCTGTATCTGGAAGGGGATCATAAATCAGACCAGTTACAAACTGTGCAGCCAGGCTCGATTAGAAGAGAAATCCAATGCCCAATGCTGCTCTGTTGGCAAGTGAGCGTTCCAGCTCATTCTTACCAATTCAGCATAGTATGCTCCATGGCAAAGTCATGTATTTTCCTGATGTGAAAGTGAAATGTATCTATGGGAATAAGGAAAAATATCAGAAGCCACGTTCAATCTTTCAAAAACGACTCTACTGAGGTCAATCTCTGCTACCCCTTATTTCAGGTTTATGTTAGTCAACAGTATGAATGTACTTTCTTTTCTGTATCTCAATTGTGATCATAAATAATATGTTCTCTACCACTTTATTTTGTAAGCTGTATTACTGTGGTCACACTTCATTCTCTTTCCATGTGAGCATCCCCTTATTGCAGCACAATTTGTTGAATTTTTCTTTTGATTGGTGTTTTGCCTGTTACTTTGTTTGTTTACAAGATGCATAGGATGGTAATCAACCCTGGGTCTCCTGCATGGTAGGCTAGAATTATCTTCCTGAACTACCCTTGCACCCACACCACTTTTTCACTTACCCAAATAAGTGACAGCTAACCACTATTACCAAAGCACCATCCATAGTCAATTACAATAGAGAAAATTAGATGCTTGTTTGCCTCCAGAAACTATGTAGAAAGAGAGAGAGATGTAGAAAGCATAATTACCACCTTGTGCAGCAAAGCGACCTTCTCCGAAGCAAAAGTACACCGGTGGCAAAAATAAGAGTTTTTAAAAGGAAAGGGAAGATTTCACAGAAAGGATGATATGCAAATCTAATCTCAAAGAGTGAATTCGTGTTTTCCAGTTGCACAACAGGGAAAATAGAATTCTTGCTGGAGGAAAAGCACAATTCAAGTTAGTAAATTGTTCATATAACCCTGCTATATGAACGGGCAAAGATAGGAGAGAAGATTGGATGGACTTACAAGCATCATAAATATCTACAAATGCAAAGGCCTTGATACATTTCAACTGATAGGAGAACATTTGCATTTTAGCAAGTTTACTCTAATGGAAACTTTGAGGACCAAATCAAGGGGAGAGAAAGTAGAATTAGTAGCTCCAATACAAAACAATAAGGATGCGCTGTGAAAACCAGAAAACAGATTAGAAAGATGCTTAAGTAGAAGAACCTAATGGGTTTGATGATGGCTTGGGTGGTGGATACTCAATAAGGCTACACTACAACATTTTTCTATCTTGAGCAAATGTACCTCATAATGACCTTATTTCACCAGGAACTTGCTATCACTATGAGGATGAGTGCTTAAATCCCATCCCAGCTCACAGTGTCCATTTCTTACACATGGATATAAAGGCCTAAATATATTCTCTAGAATATGCCTTATCTGGTATTCATTTTGGATAAAAAAAAACGTGAACCTCAAGAGGTTCAGAATCTTAGTTTAGAGAAACATCCAGAAGTTCAGGTGATTATCTGGCCTTTATATAACTTGCTTAATGTGAAAATAGGGTTGTAAATCTCGCAAGATTAGTCCATCTTTTGAGAATTCCAGTACTCCCTGCTATCAGCTAGAAATGCTCTAGGAATAGCCTCCATTAAAACACATTTATAATATGGTTCACAGTTTCTGAACCCTCTTTGTTCAATAGGCTACAGTAAGTTCAAGAGCAGAATTAAACATATCTTTTCATTCCATCCCCTTTGGAGACTTAGTCAAACCATTTTTTTAACCCTGTGCCTCTGTCATCTTACCTGTAAAGTGGCCACAGCTCTAAAGGGGTATAGTCTAAAGGTATTGCTGAAGAGATATTGAGAAGCTTGAGAGTGTCATTGTCTTCATTGGTTTTGGTACCAACAACATTTGATCTGTCATTCCAAAGATTTAAGATGATATTTTGTTTCATCCTGGGCAACCGTGCAAATAAAAGAATGGAAAAAGAAGTCCAGACAAACTGTTACTGCCAAGGAGGCACAATTATGTTGTTGTAATATTTTAGTTTGCCTGGGTGCTATGACAAATATTATACAGTAGGTTGACTTAATTGAGAGCAATTTATTGTCTCATAGCTTCAGAGGCTAGAAGGTGTTCTTCCTCTCAGGTTTTGTAGTGTTCCATTGTTGGTTTGACACACGTCTTTTGGGTTTCTTGCCTTGAATCCCAGCCTCAAGTCACATGGCAATATCTTCTCCTTCTTTTTTGTTCATGTCACTTTCTTGTTCTACTTATAAATCCTCCAGTATCCATATTAAAACCCACCTACTTTCAGTTGGACCATATCTTAACTAAAAATTGCATCTACAATGGGTCCTTTTCATACTGCGTTCATGACTACAGGAATGCAGATTAAGATTACAAACGTGTTTTTGTTCACTTTTTTGCTTTCACCCTGGGAGCATAACTCAATCAATCACAGGTAGATTTTGGACAAGGTTCCAGATATCCTCGAGCCCTCTTCATTACCCTTTCATAGAATTCTGAACACCATAGACTAATGAATAAGTTCCTTCTGTCCTATATAATTGGGGTGGCATTTGGCAAAACTGAAATTGGAGTACTGTGTATTAAGACGTATCTTTAAAATAGTGAAAACTAATGAGATGTCATGTACAGAGAAAACAGCAGTGTCTGAAGATGATTCTGTGGAGGGAACAGTTCTGCTCATCAAAGGCATGTGAGTGGCTCTGATTCCAAACATGCTAGGTGAAATCTGGTTTCAGGAATCACCATGAAGCTTCTAGCCTAACACACAGCATTCAAGTAAAATATATATTTTGACTAGGCCATAATGAATTCTACGCACTCTTATAATGATGCATTATACCCCATGCAGCATTTCAATTCTTACTTTTTCCTTCTCTCTGGATTCTTTCCAAGACAGAGTTAGTACAGAGGTATATAGGAGAATGCAGAGGACCTCAATCTCCAGGAAAATTGAGATCTCAACAATTACTTTCTAGCTGAAAGTATCCAGACCAATTTAACTTCTTTGTATAGGTATGGTTTGGAAAAACCAAGAGGAAGGATTCCTAATTATCCAAATATCCTGCATATGTGGCAACAATTATCATTAATATTATGGGGATTCCTCAGCATGGCTGAGGAAAGAGGCCCAGCTGACAAATCCCATGGCCATAATACATATGTGCAGGTCTCAAGACATTCTGGGGTCCCTGGAGTTCACTCATTTCATTACTATTGTGAATAGAGGACAAAATTTAATATCCCCATCATTTTGCATCAGCTAAATTACTTCTTCCTTTCCTTAAAATGGACAGCTTGTAATTGAGTCTATAATGTGTGCATCATGAGAAGCTGAATATATTTTTGTGGTTTACCAGGATCATATAGGTTGTGGGTCTAGGCTTGACTCATATTTCACATCAACAACAAATTTTAAAATAATCCTAAGCAAATCGGGATCAACTGTTAAAGGAGGACACCTGCTATCCTCACCTCATGTGGTTCTGATATAGCATAAGAGAAATTAATATGTCTAAATGCATGTAGATATTTTTAATGATATTTGTACACAGGTTAGAAAAACACTCTACAGAATATACTGGGCAATATATCACCAAAATTGTTGATATATCTCCCTAAAGTAGAGTGCAATTCCCCCATTAAATCTACTTCTCAAAATCCATACCTGAAGATAGATATCAGAGAATTCTAAATCGAGGGTCTGCTTCCTTACAGGACCCTGCCTCTCCATACTTCTCCTTTCACCTTTTCCATACTCCCTGATTCAGTAAACCTCGGTGATTCATTCATAAACTTTTCTTTCTTTACCTTTCTTTTTATTGTATAATATATATGTACAAAGCAAAGGAATAAAACAGCAATAATTTTCAAAACACTGGTTAGCCAGCAGTAACAGGACCCATTCTAGAGTTTGTCATTGGCTACCACACCATCATCTCAGATTTTTCTTTCTAGCTGTTCCAGAACATGGGAGGTGAGAAGTAATATATACATGTAATTGTATCATCACAGTCACCAATTTTTTCTTTTTTGTGAGAAATGACTATATTAGAAAAAAGCAGTACGTTTCAAATCACATCACAACAACTAATTGTAGACCAGATTTCAGAGTGTGGCATGGGTTACAATTCCAGTTTTTGCTTTTCTCTTCTACCTACTGTAGGAAACTGGAGACAAAAAGAAATATCTATATAATGATTCAGCAGTGACACTCATTTGTTAAACCCTAACTCCACCATCACCTTTTACCTTTCTCCCACTTTTGAGGGTATTTGTAATATGCCCATTCCAACTCTTTAATGTTGGAATTCACTGTCAATGATGTGGGGAAGGGAGATGGATCTAGATGATTTTTTGGGAGGCTGGGCCTGTTAGTTTTCAGGACACATCTTGTGGCAGGACCAATCTGAAGGTTGTAGGTTTCTGGAAAGTTACCCTAGTGCATGGAGTCTTTGTAGAATCTTATCAATTGCCCTAAGTGTTCTCTAGGATGGGGTGGGAAAGTTGTGGTTGAAGTTTCAGAAGTTATGATATGTAGCAATGTCTTACTGACGTTTCCATAAGAGTGAACTCCAGAGCAGCCTCTCAACCCCATTTGAGTTTCCTCAGCCATTGTTACCTTCTTTGTTACACTTCATCTCCCCCTTTTGTTCACAATGTCATCTTTGATCCCATGGCATCAGGACCAGATGCATCTCTGGGGGTCATATCACATACTGTCAAGGAGACTGTCAACCCTGGATGTCATGTCCCACATAGGGTGAAGTACAGCAATTTCACTTTCAGAGTTGGTCTTAAAGAGAGAGAGAGACCACATCTGAGCAACAAAAGAGGTCCTCCAGAAGTAACTCTTAGGCATACCTATGGGTAGGCTAAACTTCTTCATTGGGTACATATGATACACAGGAACAAGCCTCAATATCAAGGACTAGGTCTATTGATTTGGGTGTCGCTAATGTTTGACGTTCAGGGGGTTCCCAATAGGCAAAGCTTAATCATTCCATATTTTTCTGCCAAGCCTCAAGGCCCTTTGCCAATACTTTATGTTTATCTGCTTAATATATTCCAGGATGTATCCAGGCATTACATTAAGCCATACAGGATTAAAGGATCTCATTCTTATTTTGGACTCCCTGTGTTTTGATTCCTTAAATGAGCTATGCAGATAGCTTGAGTTGGATTGTTGTGATGAAATGTAGTTTCTAGACAAAATAAAGCTTTCTTCCTTTGATCTCAAAGAGTAGGTGAGGTTCTAAAATATAGATGAGGCCTTTCTTACCCATGTGTTTTGAATTATCTTAAGTCCCACCTGATCAGCTTTGCCCTTTTCTCTAAATACCAGGTTATATGTATACTTAAGGGATTCTCAAAATCCAGAATGATTACCACTCTTGACTAATTGTGACTGCTGTAAGACCTGGCAATCAAGGCCTCTGCTTTCTTCTAAGCATTTGCCAAAGGAGACCATATAAGAATTCCTCTTTGGTTTCTGGCTTATTTGCTTAGAGAGAGAGAACCCATTCTTTTCACCCAGCAAAATAGCATCCTTTTATTGATTTTGTGATTCTATCACATTCTGTATACTCAAAGCACACTTTCTCGAATTGTTTATTTTCTTCATACGACTCTCTCTACTATGTTCAAGGTTTTAGGTACAAATTCAATGCCTATTTTTTTCTATTCCCTGCAATCTGTTGTTTTTTTTTTCTAAAAAAAGGATTTTAACCATAAATTGCTTATTAAATAGTTATTAAGTATTTCAGACCATATAATGTGGAGTGTGATGAACAAATAAGGAGAAATACACTGGTTTTGGATTATTTCTACTAATATAGTTTGTAAATACAAGAAGACTCATTTAAAACATTTTTTTTGCACTGCTGATGCATCTAATTTTAAAAAGTTCTATATTTTTCTAAAATAATTTCAGTTTGCTATTATACAAACTAGCTCTTTGGAAAACTAAGATGGACTAGAAGATTGTCTTTCATGTTCTCCTAAAATCCTTTCCAGGAAAGGGCATGTTCACTTAGGGCCTCTAGTTATGCTTAAGGAGACAGCAGCAGAGGAGTGCAAGCTGATGCAGTTTCTACCTCCGGGTAATATTTGACAATCCCCCATTGCTGAATCACTTTACAGAAAACCTGTGACTGATAGAACTATTTCAGAGAATTGGAGGTTACACATTTCTACAACCTCCACAAGAGATACAGTGGGGGAAACTCTCCTGATTTTTGAAAGAAAAATTGCATGAAGAAGTATGATATTCCTAAGAATTACATTGCCTGGAAGGTTATTCAAAAAGAATTGCCCCGTTTGATGTTGGTGCTGGTTTGAGAGGATGTATATACCCTAGAAAAGCCAAATTTTAAAGTGAATCTTACTTTCTAAGGGCAGCCATTTCTTCTAATTCCCATTTACTATTGTATGCTTGAAATCTTAATTAGATCATCTCCCTGGAGATGTGACTCAATCAAGAGTGATTGTTAAGCTATATTAGGTAGGGACATGTCTCCACTCCTTGTAGGTGAGTCTTGGTTAGCTTAGTAGAATCCTATAAAGGAGGAAATATTTTGGAGAAAGTTTGAAAATTTGAGAAAGCAGAGAACAGCAGAGCACATGAAACAGACAGTCCACCAGCCAATGACATTTGGAAATGAAGAAGGAAAATGCCTCCTAGGGAGCTGGAGAGGAAGCTAGCAGATGATGGCATGTTCACCATGTGCCCTTCCAGCCAAGAGACAAACCCAGACCATGTTTGCCAGTACTTTTCCAGAGGAGAGAGAAACTCTGACCATACTTGCCAGGTGCCTTTCCACTTGAGAGAGCTCCACTGGTCTTCTTGAGTCTACATATCTTTTCCTGGATGCCTTCAATTGCGCATTTTTATAGACTTGCTTCAACTGTGACATTTTCTTGGCCTTAGAATGGCCTTAGAAGCAACTTATTAAATTTACCTTTTGAAAAGCCATTCTATTTCTGGTATATTGCACTCTGGCAGCTGGCAAGCTAGAAGAGATCTTGGGGCCAGAAGTGGGGTAATCCTGTGCGTTGCAAATACCAAACATGCTGGAATGGCTTTTTAAATGGATAAGGGAAATATTTGGGAGGAGTTGTGAGGAACTTGACAGAGGACACCTGGAAGGCTTTGAAGAGACTGTTGGAAGAAATGTGGACTCTTAAGATATCTGTGATGAAGCTCTAGACTGATATGAGGTATGTGTTATAGCAAATTGGAAGAAAGGGGATCCCTATTTTTAAATGGCAGATAATCTGGCAAAGTTGACTAAGAACTTCACCTGGAAAGCAGATTTTAAAAGCCATGAACTTGGATATATAGCAGAAAAGATTTTCAAATTCAATGCTGAAAGAGCAGCCTGGTTTCTCCTCACAGCTTAAAGCGAAATGCTACAGGAAAGAGATAGGCTGAGAACTGAACTGAGTACAGGGAAAACAGAAACTGATGTTCTGAGAAATTCTGGGCTTCCAGGAGAGGACACCCCAGAGAGCGGTGCTTCACGTGAAGATTTGTTCAAATGCAAATACAGTCAGCCATTTCAGAGAAAGCCAGGGTTGGACATGGAGTTATCCAGGAAGGACCTGTGGAAACTCCTTATGTCTGATGGGCATGATCCAAGGGTACTGCAAAGAAAGCCAACAAGAGTGCTGTGGGATCTGTGTAAACAGAGTCACTGCCTGTCTGGACAGTGGGGCTCAGAGAAGAGTCACATTGGGGAAAAATAACTTCAGATGCACTGTCACGGAGGCTGAGGTCTGAAGTCTGAAGTCAAGAAGCCTCAGGCCCGGAGAGCAGACCCACCCAAGCACATGCAGAGGGTGAGTTTGTTCCAAAGGCAGAGGATGGGCCTTCCACCTCATTGCAGTGCAAGAGTCATGCCTCCTCAGGCCTTGGAGAGGGTGAAGCGTATTCCTTGGGATCTGGGGAGAGCCTGGCTGTCACCACAGGGAGGGCTTGAGCATGTGCCTCAGAGATGACAGAGAGCCCAAGTGCAGCCACAATCTTTGAAGAGGGTGTGGAGCAGAGAAAAAGGTGGTCTCCCCAATGTCTCCCAAAGGGCGTTTGGAGAAAGAAGGCCTCTGCATAGGCCCTTGGAAAGGGTGGGACTACTGCACTCTAAAGCACTGAAAATAAATCACTCCCAGACCTTGAAATCGAATGGAATTTATCTTGTGCGTTTTTGAAACTGCATGGCTCCAGTGACCGCTGTGTTCCTTCCTCCCTATGGAAATGGATATATGTATCCTATGACTGTTCTTCCTCTGTATGTTGGCAACAGATAACTAGGTTTGAGTTACACAGGTCCAGAGCAAGATGATCATTTTGCCTTATAACAGACCATGGCTGTAATTAACTTTGATAAGATTTGTACTGTTTCAAATGTTGTATTTCATTTGTATTGCTACTGAAATGGTTTAAGGTTTTCTGGTATTGTGATGGAATGAATGCATTTTGCATATGGAGAAGTATGTCTTTTGTAGGTTCAGAGGGTTGAATGCGCTGGTTTGAAAGGAAGGATGTAGCCTAGAAAAGCCATGTCTCAATCTTAATCCCATTTTGTAAAGACAGCTGTTTCATCTAATCCCTGTTCCTATACAGTATGTTTGAAACTTGAATTAGATTATCTCCCTGGAGATGTGATTCAGTCAAGAGGGTTTGTTAAATTGGATTAGGTGGAGATGTGTCTCCACCCATTTGGGTGGGTCTTGATTAGTTTACTGGAATCCTAGGAAAGAGGAAACATTTTGGAGAATGTGGGAGATTCAGAGAGAGCAGACAACAACAGCCAGGAGAAGGTGAGAGCCCACTAGCCAGCATTAAAGGCCGAAGAATGATATTGCCTCCGGGCGTTTTCATTTCATTCATGAAACAGGCAGCCAGGAGAGAAAGCTAGTGATGATGGAATGTTTACCATGTGCCCTTCCATCTGTGAGAGAAGCCCTGACTGTGTCCACCATGTGCCTTCTCACTTGAGAGAAAAACCCTAAACTGTATTTGCTTTCCTGTATCAATATATTTTTTCCTGGATGCCTTAGACTGGACATTTTTATCAACTTGCTGTAATTGGGACATTTCCAGGGCCTAAAAACTGTTCACTTGCAACTTATTAAATCCCCCTTCTTAAAAGCCATTCCATTTCTGGTGTGTTGTGTTCTCACAGCTTTGGCAGACTAAAACAACTTTATACTGAGTATGAATGAAAAGAATCCTAGAGATTTGAATAGAAAATGTAATGAAGTTCAAAAGTGAAAAGCTAAGATTGAACTACTTGGGAGCCTTGAGCCACAAAAACAACTCATTGATGATGACTATTACAGGAAAGATTCCTACTTTGAGACTATGCACCTGCAGTATGTTAAGGGCAACAGGCACTTTTGGAGAAGCCACAATAAAGCTGCTTTATTCCTGAATGCCAACAATGATAATGCATGTTGACTTTTGTGTGCTAACACGTTTTATCAAACAACTGCCAAAAACTAAGCCTCATAAATTTGTGCCATCCGCCAAAGGAATAGAGTGCAATCTAATATGGAAACTGTGAACTACCACAAACTAGTACTTTGTAGGATCACCAACAGACTGTAATAGTTTCCTTGGAAATTTAAAATATCCTGTGGTTCTCCTTTGAGTTCTCAGCGGTGCCTCAAGGGTACTGTGGTGAATGGTTTGGGAATTGTGGGCACAAGGTATCTCTGCTGCATATAAAAGTAGAATGGTTGAATTGAGGAAAAGCACTTTATGATGGCTTGGGTCACAGGCTGAACAGCCATCTTTCTCACAGAACTACTTTGATTTGAAATATCAGCTGGCTGCTACAAACAATGGTTGCTCGGTCTTGGGTACGTGGGTAGATACTTATGCCAAAATGAATGAAATGAGCATGTTACATAATGGAAGACTTCTTTCCCAGTGATAAAGTTGAAGCTTTCATGAAAATATTGGAATTTGTAAATCTTGTATGTGCCACCAGAACCTTGATAGACTGATAGGAAGAAAGGTGATTTCTAAAATATTGCTTAACTGTGTCAATATTTTTAGCATCCATATAACTTGTTAACTAATGTTTTTCAGATGACAAGTATTACAAAAAAGATGTGACTTAAATATTCATCAAAGTACAAAGTCAACAAATAGATTTCAATGGATTGGATTACAAGAAGTTCACCAATTCCACATTGCATCTAGCCTTTCCAACTATATATGTGGTGAGGCCATGTTTTCCCGATGTCCTTCAAAGAAAGTAACATAGGCAGTTGATGAAATGCTGAAGCAGACATGAGAATTTAGTTTCTTTCTGTCAGGCACTAAAGACATTTCCAAAAATGTAAAATAATGCCACTTTTTCTCATCAAGTTTTGGCACAGTCTTTTCATTAAAATATTAAGACACCACCTAATCCCAGCAGTCTCTTTGGAATTACTTGTTAAGTGTTGATAGGATATCTAATGCCATTGAGGATGGCAAAGAAAGCAAGAGGTAGTTTTGTGTGAGTGTTGAGGGGGTGGGGAGTAGGCATCCTTACAGGGGATCTGAAGGTCCTGTGGCACCTTCTGGAAAGTCCTGGTTGAGTCCCGGAGAGGAATGGGAGCAAAAAGGCTAGTTAGGCCTCAAAGCTGCTCTGGAGGAAAGGGGTGCCTGGAGGCTTTGGGAGGAAGAGAAGATGGGAAGTAGAAGCAACCTGAACTGGATCCACCTGTGAGGGATGGTGATGTACTCGTGAGATTACGGTAAGTACTGGGCTTCAAAGTAGGGTTGTGGGGTGCTCAGAGGGGAGGGAGTGTCTGGTGGGACAGTGGAGCAGGGTTCTGAATGGGCAAGAAAGTCTGGAACCTTGCAGAATTAGGAGGACTGCAAGGGGCTGAGCCATCCCCTGACTCTACTCCTCGCCTACCTCTTGAGCCCAGTAGCCAGTGGTTCCCATCTCGGGGGAGTCTGTGACACAGGAGGATCCAAGGCAAGAGCAAGGGATGGGCCTTAGACCTTTGGAATAACTGAAACCGTGAGTGGGAAATAAAAAACCGCACCCTGAGAGGTCAGGTCTATACCACACACCTCGCCAGAGAAGGAGGAGGAAGCAGCTCTACCACACACCACCACTGGTGGGGGGAGACAGCTATTGGGCCCCGCCACATCTGAGTTGAGCTGAGAGAAGCATCATGCCCCTCCCTCCAAGTGGGTGGACACGTGACCCCACAGGCACCCTCCCTGCCACCCCCACAGAGGTCTGACCACGCCCACCTTTCTTTCATCTTGTTGCCCAATGGGCAGAAAGAGTTAGGCCATGCCCACATTCCATGCTGCCTAGCACCTTCCTGGTCCCTCCCTTCCCTGGCTCAGTTACACATCAGCCTGGTAGCTAGCAGAGGCAATTTCACTGTGGTTGCTGGATTAGATGATGTGGCTCCCGGGTCCCCTTCCCTTACCCTACATGTCGGAAGAAACCTGACAGCAGAAATTGGCTTCAGCTAGAAAAATGTTACCGGAATTTCAGCTGAAAAACAATCTTCCCATTCCTCCCAGGGTGAAGACGGAAGAAAAGATCAAAAATGGCCCTGAAAGACCAACTTCTGGTGGCCACACACCTGATGATGCCCAAAGACTGTACCGCTCCTGCTTCACCGGCTGATGACACCATCCCTCCTGGCAGTGGCCACCTCACCTGGGCTAGTTTCCCATGTACCAGTGGCATGGCATCATCTAAGAACTATGATACCAAAAACTGTCCTCTTACCTTGGATGAAAGTGAGACTGCATCATCTACTGAGGGTCTGCAATAGACTCCATGACCCCTTAATGGGCTCATCTCTGAGTCCTCATCCTACATCAACGGGGAGTCCCAGACATCCTCGAACAACATGGACAACCTCGAGAGCCAATACCAAGAGCTATCACGAGCCCTGGATTCCAGGAGTCTTGCAATCAACTCTCTAACAAGATACAAGAGTTGAAACAAGAAAAGCAAGATGCTCTGAATCAAGTGGCCCAACTCAAACAAGAGTTTGAACAAAAGTTGAGAAAGGAGCAAGGAGCTGTAACACAACAACTGCAGATACACATTCAGACAATTGGGATTCTAGTGTCTCAGAATTCTGAGTTACACACAGCCCTTCTGCATGTTCAACAGGCTGTCAGGCAGAAAGCAGGAGAGGCAGGGGATTTGGTAAGTCACCTGCAATCTTCAAGGCAATGTGGAAGTGAGCTGGAGCAGATGCTGCCCACTGTCGCTGCTCAGCAGAAGCAGGTGGACAAGACCAACCAAGAGGTAACTGAAGAACATGATAACCTAAAAGTAGAGTTATATAAACAAAGCAGAAGCAGTGAGCCCCTGAAGCAACATAACTCAGAATTAAAAGAGAAACTTCGGGTTTTCCTCATGGAGAAGTCAGCCATGCAGCGAGGGATGGAGGAGCTGCACAAGACGCTGGAGATGATGCAACTTGGAAGACCATCACCGCTGCCACCTGGAGATCTCAACAGCAACCAGCAATTACAGCAGACCCTGGAGGAGTGGGCGCAGCTGGAGCTCCATGTGGCCTCCACTTAAGCCTTGCTTACCATAATAGCCCTTGCTCAGGGAAAGTATGTGAGGACTTTGTAGGTTGCTGTGTATGTGCATTCCAATTATGCACTCTGGAACTGGGGAAACAACCACAGACTGGGGTTGGGGTTCTCACTGGATCCACTGTGAGATGGACCTAAGCTAAAACTCAATCAATCACCTGACTTCCATAAGCCCCTATTCTGACTAGTGGACCAGAATGATAGTTTGGGTCTTCTGGAATTACTGTCACTTCTGAGTGAGTGTCTGATAACCTCAAAAATATCTCCAAAAGAAACATCCATTTCTTTTTCACAATGCACTATTACCCTGGTAATTGATCATAGGTCTCCTTGGGGAAGGCTTGGAGGAAGATTAACAGTATAAATTTTAAGCAGTGTAACAGGGTCCTTCCTTGAGGGTACCAGATCTTCCCCCCATTCAAGGGGCCCTAAGTCTGTAAACTGTCTCAACTCTGGGAATTAAAGAAAATTGATTCTCTGTTTTTGAAATTTAAGTTAGACTTTCATTCCCTTGACCCAGAACACTTCTGCTTAAACAGATCAAAGAAGAATTTAGTAGACTGTCCAACTATTTTATTTCTGGTACCCAGTGATCTACTAGCCAATGCCATAAATATCCATGAGTCAGATTATTTTGATGTCTGCCTTAAGTCTGTGGTCTATTATGGTCACAATCTCAACCTTGTCCTTGGTGACTAAATGCAGCCACATGGTTTCTCCCAACTCAGAATCTGATCACCACCATTGTTTTAGTTTGTTAAGTGGCCAGAAAGTAATATACAAAAATAGAAAGGTTTTTTTAAAGGGAATTTATTAAGTTGCAAGTTTACAGTTCTAAGGCCATAAAAATGTCCAAATTAAGGCACCTACAATAGGTTGGTTATCTGCACTTAAGAAAGGCTGATGCCATCAAGAAAACCTCTACCCACCATCTCTGAGGCATGAGGCAGTAGAAATCTTCCTGAACAATGAAGCAGAAGACCCACTCTCTGTTTCCAGGGCAAGCTCACCCTCTCAACATGTATAGGTTCATCTGCTCTCCCGGCCTGAGGTTTCCTGGCTCCAGACTTTATCCTCCATAGTTTTGCCTCTGAAGAAATTTTTATTTCACTTTGTCCTTTTTCTGGCCATTTTATTCTGGACTGGCAGTATTTCCATTTACACAGATACCACAACACACTTGTTTACTTTCTATGGGATATGCTGGGATCATGCCCATCAAAACAAATGACTTTCCATAGATACTTCCTGGATAACTTCATTTCAAATCCTTACTTGCCCTACAATAGTTGAGTGCTTCCATGTTTTGACAAATCATCACATGGGGTCCTATTCACTGGGGTCTCATGTTCTGGAAGCTTAAAATTCTCCAGAATACCAACTTCTGTCTTCTTTGTACCCAGGAGTTCATTTCTCAACTTATCTCTTTCCTCTTGCATTTCACTATAAGTTTCAAGGAGCAGCCAGACTGCATTTTCCACACCTAGCTTAAAATTTTTTTCTGCTAAATATCCAAGTTTATTGCTCTCAAATTCTGCCTTCCATCTACAAGAATAACTTCCTTCAAGTTTTCAATAACACATTCATCATTTCTGTCTAAGGGCTTATTAGAAGTATCTCTATCTTTAGAGCCCACATTTCTACCAACAGTTTTTTCAAAGCATTCTAGCCTTCTCTATCAAGATTTTCACAATTTTCTGGAACTGCCCCTTATCTATTCAAAAAGCCATTCAAACATATTTAGTATTTGTAAAGTACAGCAGCACCCTACTTCTCTGATATGCAATCTGCATTAGTTTTTTTAGCTGTTGGAATATGATATATCAGAAATGGAATGGGTTTTATAAAAGGGAATTTAATAAGTTACAAATTTACAGTTCTAAGGAAGTGAAAGAGTTGAAATTAAGGCATCCAGAGATAGATACCTTAATTCAAGGAAGGCTAATGCATCTGCAACACCTCTGCTGCTGGGAAGGTACACTGATCCATTGCTCCTGGATTCTTTTGCTTTTACCCTCTGTCATGTTGAGGTTCCTCACTTTACTTCTCCAGGGCTTTCTTTCATCTCTTGTTTCCCTTGACTCTCTCCAGGTCTGGCTTGATTAACATCTCATTGCAGCATCTGCTGGCCTCCATGTATCTCAAAACATCTCTGTGTCTGTTCTCCATGTATACACACCTCTGTCAGCTATGCTGTGGAGTTTCTGGGAGATCTGAGGCTTCTGTCATTTCTCTAAGATCTATCCTTTCTGCCATTTCTGGCACTCTCTCCAAAATATTTTCCTCTTTTAAAGGATTCCAGTAAGCTAATCAAGACCCATCTGGAGCAGGTGGAGTCACATCTCCATCTAATGAAAGTTAGTATCCATAATTTTGTGTGCCACACCTCCTTTGAGAAAATGTAATAAAAATTCTAATATACAGTATTGAATGAGGATCCTACCACATTGGATCGGGATTGAAACATGACATTTCTGGGGTACATGGTAATTCCAAACAAGCACCGTCTGTTAGTATTTTAGTCTACTTATAGGTCTGGAAACAAAAAAGGTAGTGGGGTTGGTCAAGAAAAGAATTAGAAATGTCTTTCAAGCCAATTACCTCATGAGATCGATTGCAGTTTCATCTGGTCCAACAGGATTAATCTCTCGAGACAAAGGTGTGAGGGTTGTTTCCTCAGAGGATGTGGTTACAGGTTTAGCTTTAGACATTTAAAGTTTAATCTTGTCAGGTACAGTTTTGACTGCAGACACCTTGGGTAGACTGGAGGTCATGCAGTTGTTTCCTCAAGGCAAGCTGCTGGCAGGGAGGCTGTTTCCTCAGGACAGACCATGATAGGTTTATCGAGCAAAGACTCAACAGGACCTAGCAATTCAATGGTTCCAATGCCATCATTAACAACCATTATCAACCCATGTGGCCCCATCCCACATTTCTGAATCCCATTCCTTTCCAATCAATACCTGCACTTTAAAAGCAGATAACCTTCAGGTTGAGAATTTAGTCTATGCTGTAAATCTGCTACTTGTACAATGAGACTCTCAGATTGAATTTAAAAGGAAACAAGATTTTCTCTCAGTGCACACATAGTAACCTTTGCATCTTTCATAAAAAGCTTAAGTAGTAAATGTGAAGCCTTCAATTCATCCCTTTCCTTTATAATTGTGTTGAGCATATCTAGAAACAACCTGCCAGCATCATTATACCTTAGAATTCCATAAAATTCCTTTAAGGTGTCAAAAACAATGTCACCAAGTGGCTTGGCTTGCATTAAGTGTACAATTAACAGAATCAGATGGAGATATTTTGGGTAACTCTATTGTCAAATCATGCTATGGATAGTCAATATTATTTTGACTATTAGAAATAGGGTTATTACTGTCTTTAAATCTAATCAGAGTAGGAAACTAAATACATAAAGACATTTTAAAGATTGTTTCTCTAGAACCACTCCTGGTACCAAAGCTGTATTAGTCAGGTTCTCTAGAGAAATGAAACCAACAGGATATAACTATAAATAGCATGAGATTTTATAAAAGTGTCTCAAACAACTGTGGGGTCCATAAGACCAAATTCCACGCAGCAGGCTGCAAGCGTGTAACTCTGATGAAGACTTTGGATGAATTGTACAGGAGAAGCTAGCTGGCTGAATAAAGATGAAGGTTCTCCCTTCTGACTGCTGATATCATTACCACCCCCTTAACAACTTTCAGCTGATTAGATTAAACATCTCTGCAGATGTTCACCTTAGCTGAGTGCAGACATAATAAGCCATAGCCATAATGAACTTATTGATGATTTATGTCCACAAAATGTCCCTGCAGAAAAAGTGTTTACATGACAAGACAACTGTGCCCCATCTCCTGGACAAGTTGTTACATGAACCTAACCATGACACAGGCACCCATCCAGATATTCCTGATGCCCCCACTACTTTTTGTTTCAACAAGCTAATGGAATAGGGCAGAATTTCTCTCCTGGTTTGAGCTTTTTGTGTAAGTCTACAATACTAGGTTTGATTGTTTATATTTTCTTTCTGGAAACCAGCTGCTAAGAGATCATTCAACAACTGTTTCCCTGTTACATGCTTGGGACCTCTTTTCAACTCTGATTTCCCCTTTCTGTCTTAATGCAGCCCCTATCTTCTCACCTTCTTATGCATTCCCAAGATTAGTGATGGCTTGGACTTCATGCAAAACCTAACTTCCTTTTATAGTGCTCAGGATGGGAACTAGGGATCCATAATATTGTCAAGGGGCTGATTGCAGGATGACATTTTTCATTCCAGCAGTGAGTAACTCTATATTAGGCCCTCTGCAATTTCAACAAAAATAGCTTATTTAATGCCCTGTAAGTATGTATCTCTGAATATAGGTGGTGCCTTAGTACAGGTGGTGTAGTTATGTTTGCTAATTTAGACATTTCATGATCTGGTAACACAATTCCTTCAATGCCTTTATAAACACAGAAGCCAGGTGGCAATGTCTTCCATCACCTTATGGTGAAATTTCATCTCTAGTTCTACAAGTTCTGTAGAAGTATAGTTTCTCACAGTTACATGTGAGTTATGGATATTTCTTTATCTGGATCTGAATTAGAGATCAGCTGGCTTTAATTGTAATGGTGATTAGGAGTCTAGCTCTTATAGGCACATAAATTTCTTCCTCCCAATTGATTTATCTAGTCCCTCATCTAACAGTACTACTTTCACAGGGGCACCATTTATTTATACTGGTCCCACTGGGGATATAATATAATAATATTCAACCAATGCCACAGGAGATGATGGCTTTTACACAAAAGTTTCAATGCTGGAGTCTTTATTCATTATTAGATGAAAATAATAATTTATTGTCATGTTGTAACTGTTTATGACTAATGAAGCAAATAGCAAAGGACATATGCTTCTTGAATATCCTTTCCTAATGAACTCTTGCTCTTGTTGACAGAATTTAGCTTCTCACTAATTTTTGGCTGGATGCTATATGTAACAGAGTGAGCAGTGGCCACCCCACTGCTGCAGATGCCCCTGACATTCACAGTTTTTCTTCTCTATTCCAGGGCCACTAGAATCTTTGACAGCCCTTATGGTGTTTTCATAACATCCCCACAAACAGGTACTGGTCCCCAAGCATTGAAACCAATGCTATAGTCTCCACACATTGAAGATATGGGCCACTCTTGGATTTCCCCCATGAAGTCTGTACTCCCTGACTTACCCATAGCCTGTATGATATCTGTGATTTCCTGGCTGGCTTACCAATTGTTATTTGTTACTGCAGTGTTACTGAATCAGTACCCAAGCTACTAGTACCATTGCCAAGAAGATCAAATAATGCCTCTGGAAGACAAGGGCAATACACAAAACTGTTTTAAGAAGGTTGCAAACAGGAGACTGAGGTATACAGAATTTTATATAGGAAAAAGAGCAAAGAAGGCACAATTCCAGGAGCAAAGCACAGAAGAAGACTTGGGAGATATAATGTGCACAAGCTTTCTTGATGTACTTTGCACAGAGACCTTTCTCTTTATGGCCACAAGATTGCGTTTTGTCCAACCATTATCAATCTTGTGCTAGACACACACTATGCAACAAAGACATGCTATTACTAATTGATTAATTCTGATTATGTATTTCTTTGTTCACAAGGGCATGAAGGGAAGAAAGAAATGTTAATGAGTACAGGAAGCATAGTTTATGCAAATGAAACTATTTACACTACAATCACCTTTTTCTTCCTAGAGTTTCAGAAAGGCAGATGTATAAAACATAATGATAAATCAGTGGTTTGGGACCCACAATGTGTAAGTATAAAATCTGGATAAGAACAACCAAAGCTGTGAAGAAAGGTAAAGGAACATAGTTTATGTATAATATTGAAGTTAAGTTGAAGTGAAGTTAAGTTGAACAAGATTGTTACAGATTTAGGATTTAAATTTAAGCTTGTTTTAACTACCAAGAAATTATTGGAGAGTAGGCAAGCTAATGAAACAATAAGTACTGTGCAGGTTTCCAGAGGTTTGAGGCAAGAAAGATGGGAAATTAAGGCATAATGGGGGGAGGGTTTCTTTTGAGGAAGTGGGAAAGTTTAGTAGTGGAAGTTGGTGGAAGGTATCACAATATTGCAAAGGCGATTAATCGCATTCAATGCTGTGCTTGTGAGTGCTGGGATGGGGATGTTTATCATGCGTATGTACACTGTATATACACACACACATTCCCACAATTAAAGAAAAAAACAAGGAATTAAAGAGACTAGGACAGTTAAATGCAATATATGATCATGTATGTGATCTAGCACTGGAAGATAATAAAAGACTTTAAGGGACAATGTTTAAACATATGAAAAATTGGATTATAAACTATAAACTTTATATCTATGTTAAAACTATTGAACTTGCTGACTACACTAAAGTTGTTATAAAAATGAATATCACATTATTCAGTGTTTACAGATCATAATCCATAAAACTTACACTCTAGTGTTCAGAAAATTGATTGATAAATATACAGATGGATGGATGGATAGAATGATCTGATAAATATGCTAAAAATATTCAAATTGGTGTATCTGTGAATCTGGATGTGACTGGAGAAGCATGTAGGAATTCTCTATATGAGAACTGTATTATTTCTATAACTGTCTTATCAGTTTGAGTATATTTTAAAAGAGAAAGTGAAAGGGTTGCTGTGATGGTTTGAATCTGGTATACGTCAGAAATGGCATGCCCTTTAACCCTCATTCAATATCGCTAGTTGGGAGCAATACTGACTATCCATGGTGATGTTCCCCCCCAATTGTGAGTTGTAACTTCAGATTAGATGGTTTCCATGGAGATGCATCTCTGCTCATTCAAGGTAAGACTGTTTATTGGAATTCTTCAGGAGGGAGCCATTTCAGAAAAAGCTACAGGGCCCAGGAAGCCAGAACCTTGGAGATGAAGAATGAAAACCTCTCCAAGGGAGCCTCATAAAACAAGAAGCCTGGAAAGAAAGCTAGAAGACACTGTCATGTTTGCCATGTGTCTTTTTAGTTGAGAGTGAAACCCTGAATGTCCTTGGCCTTTCTGAACCAAAGCATCTTTCCCTGGATGCTTTAGATTGGACATGACTATAGCCTTGCTTTAATTTGGACATTTCCACAGTGTCAGAATCATAAACTTGCAAGTAATTAAACTTCCCTTCTTAAAAGCCATTCCATTTCTGGTTTATCACATTCTGGAAGCTTTTGAACTAGAACAGCTATATCTATTAAAACTCACATTATTATCATAATTATAAATATTACTTACTCCAAAAACAAAATTTATTATAATTTTACAATCTTGGTTTTAATGGAAGTGAACAATAATACTATTTCCAGAAAAAAACGTCTTAGATTATTTCATTGTCAACTGAGAGAATTTTCTTTCTTTTTTTTTATGCTATATGCCCAGGGGCACATTTTATTCTTTTTCCATGTGAGTATCCCATTATTGCAGGACCACTTGTTGAATTATTTGTGTGTTTGCTTTTTCTTTCTTTGTTAGTTTATTTGTTTCTGGGAAGTGTATGGGCTGTGAACAAAATCCAGGTCTCCCACATGGCAGGCAAGAATTCTACCCTTGCACACCAGAGAATTTTCATTTTTGATAAATGCTCATGACCCAGGGGAGTTCTTAACTTATTTTTATTGGGTTATGCTTACTAAAATGTTTTCTGCAGATGCACACTGTGACTGATACTGTAAAAATGTTGATAGTGGTTATTACTGCACATCAAAGAAGCAGTAAGTAGCACTGAAAGAATTTAGTGGTTGAATTTAATATCAATTATATATATATATAATTACATGTATACATATAAGCCACTTCCAAATTTGGATATTTGCACTAAATAAAATTCCTGTGCTAAGTCAGGTTTTATGGACTGAAATACAATGGTGATTTTTTAAAAATATCTACTATTGCCTTCTGCTTAAAATTATTTCAGACAAAATTTCTCCAGGTCTTAATTTGCCACTATATTTAAGAGTCACATCAGCAGCTCCATTTTTGTAAATTAGATGCCGTCATTGAAAATAAATTCCCCCCCCAAGAGATTAAAATCTGAAAGCACTTTACTTGGTATATCTCTTTTGGAGGGGTGAAATTAAAATGTTCATAGTGTCATTATTTTGTACTTATGCTTCCTTCCCACAATAATCAATATTTTCTTCTGGTGATGAACCATTTTCACATTCTGTATTTTTCTTTTTTTCTGTATTTTGAAATTGAATATATATTCATATGCCTTGTCAAACATAATATTCATGAAGTATACTTTCAAATTTGCTTCCTCTCATTTATGCTAGCCAAGGGAAAAGACATTTTAATAATCACAAACCTTTGTATATTGTCATTGAAGAGCTTTATTTAATGCTTATATTTGGCTCAATATTATCACATATTGTTTATATGCATAAATAATTTTAGAACATTTGCATTAAGATGCTTTCCATTTAATCACAGAATATTTCTGCACTAGATATTATTTTAATAACATTTAATAAATGTTAATTGAATGGAAAATGCCTTGACTACACTGCACCTCCTCTAGGCTTCATACATAAGGGAAAATTCCAGCAGCTTTTAATTTGCTAGTACTTCTAAAACTTGCATATCCCTGTCCTGATCAAATTATAACTTGCTCCATAGACATTAAAATCTTCCAAAAGAATAGCCAAGGAAAAGACACTGAGAGAAGTAAAAATGTCATACTTACAAACCGCATATCTGTAGAATTACTTGTATACAAAATATAGAAAGAACTCATAACTGTTAACATGAAAACAACTCTGTTAAAAATATGTTTCACATATGAACAGATAAGTCTCCAAAGATATATGGATGTCTAAGAAGTATACAAAAGGATGCATAATATACTTGTCATTAAGAAAAAGCAAATTAAAAAGAAGAATGAGGTACAAGTATACACCTAAG
The DNA here is from genome assembly GCF_023851605.1 of Tamandua tetradactyla. Classification (NCBI taxonomy): domain Eukaryota; kingdom Metazoa; phylum Chordata; class Mammalia; order Pilosa; family Myrmecophagidae; genus Tamandua; species Tamandua tetradactyla. Next base: position 2,132,400 of record NW_027518237.1, on the reverse strand, counting down.
AATAGCTAAAATTGAAAACAAATGACAATATTAATTACTGGAGGATACGTTGAACAACAGAAAATAACATTAACTGGTCTTGGGGATACATATGGTACAGCCCCTTTAAAAGACATTTGGCAGTTCTTTTCAAAGGAAAACAGTGTCACCATACAATACAGCCTTCACTTGTAGGAATTTAGTCAAAAGGTTTGAAAGCATGTCCACAGAAAAACCAGCACATCCTTACTTGAACTATATTTCCAAGCAGATCCAGATAAGCCTCTGACATCAGTGATTTCTGCCACAGCTGTATTCTTATTCCACCCCAGAGCTTAGAGGGAGGCAAGATTGTTAGATTTCCTTAAACCTTCTCCTCTGGTTCCCCATATCCCTTTTACAATGTAAAGATTAGCACATTAGTTACTGTGAGGTGAAGAAATTGGGTTGGTTTTCCTATTTCACCTTTAGCTTGTGTTTAGGTTATGATCTAACCTAAGAGAAGAACCTAATGAACTTTCTGATGTGCAATGTGAACCAAGGCTTATCACTTCAGTTCTGAACTTCAGTTTTCCCTTTGGTAAATAAAGGAGATTATGTTCATGATCTGGAGCTCATTATGGGCTTGTCAGTTTGAGACAGGAGCCCAGTTCCTGCCCCAGAATCAGGGTTGTGATGGTTAATGGGAAGATGGAATAGGTCCTCTCCCCTCTGCTCTCACAGTGTAAACTGAGACCCTACCCCCAGGGCTACCTCCATCCTGTTCTTTACCTCCACAGAAAAGCTGCAGTAAAGCTCCCAGGTTGAAGAATACTCAGAGCAACCACTTCAGGAAAGTTAGGCTGCTGGGAAGGCAGGAAAAAAGATCTGTGTAAAGTATCACAGGTACAGGAGCATAGAGATAGTAGTAGATTCAGGCAACGTATTAGCCTCTTTGCAGGGCTTAAATAGGTGATCCCTTATCTCTCCTCAAGTTCTGAGGATTTCATATTCCATGAAGCATCACTGGGTGGAACCAAACCAGATCCCTATACCTTGACTCCTATCTCAATGCCCTGTCCTCCATAGCACAGCACTCTTGCAGTGATTAACTGGGCCTGGGTCAAGCAATGGGCTGCAAATGAGGCTGTGGGATGGAGACTAAAATGTACCCATAATTTCAGAACTTTGTTTATAGATATCCTTTAGATTTCTAAATATGGTCCCTTGCTAACAAAGATCTTTGACCAGAAGTAGGCTTGATTGAAACATGGGTTGGAATTAAAATTCTCCACAGAGGACAGGACTTCAGTTCAGGATACATGTCCAGGATTAATTTTAGTAGATTTGCTTGGAGAACAGCATGACTGGATCACAGGGAAAGTTCTGGGGAACAGTGGAGGTAATATTGGGATGAGAAGCAGGGACCAGACCCCGACCTTGAAAACCAAGGTGAGGAATCAATGGTATGTATGTGTTTAGATTTTGACTGGAGCGGATGGGGTCCTAGAAGCATCTTGAGCCTGGAAGAGCCCTAGGAGTCCACCAATGCATTGGGTGGACTGAATTATGAGATTTGGGGTAAGCAGAAAGTCATAGAGACACTATGTTTTTTCATAAGTTCAGGCCCCAACAGTCAATCATCCCAAGAATCCCAGTATTTGTTTGAGCTATGGGAAATTTTGGATATATTAAATTGAATTGAAAACACAAATATGAAGTTCATTTGCCATCAGGATGCTGAATTAGGAGAGTTTGCAGACACTGTCCAATGAAATCTGTCCCTAAATTTAATCATGGAGAAAACAGGTATCTTTCTACCAATAAACCCACAATAATGATGAAACTTTGGGAGGAAGAATGGTTGTTTTAGACTGTGATGTATATATATGTGTGAATGCACTTGTGTGCACATGTGCATGTTTGGGCATGTGCAGATGCATATGTGTTTCATGTGTATACATTTGTGTGTGCATATGCATCTGTAGTTGGAGGATGTGGGGGCAGCAGCCTGGAGCAAAGGACATTATCAGCAGCTGTGAGAAGGGAGCCAAAAGGAAAGTGTTTTTGTATGTGTGCCAGTCTCTCCTCAGTCACTGCCTTGAGAATGTAACTGCCTACTATCAGTATGTGAGGAAAATGCCCAAGTCTTTGAGCTGGGTGTCACCAGAGAAGTTAGCACAGCACAAAACCCTGTTGGGTGAGGAATCAGAGCAACAGGTGGTAAATGATTTGCCAGGCAACCGTGCCCACTTTCCTATTCCCCAGCAACAGTGGATTATGGTCAAATTGCACCTCATATTCCCATTATTAAGCCCTGATCTGAGGGGTTCTGTGGAGACCACCATGGCACGTGGGAGGGTCTTGGCAGGCTGCAGTCTCTCTGCCCAACTGCTATCGTCTTCCCTCCCCTTCCTGAACTTATCATTCTCTGATGAAGACAAGGTTTGTCCTCCATTCCCTCCAAATGTATCTACAGGGAAAGTTATACTAAAGGGGAATGTCAGGAAAGGAGTTCAGAAGCCAAGATATGAGAGAGGAAAGCAGCATACGAACTCAAAGAAAAAAATTTCTGGACAACAAATGACATGGGAAGCATGTTTTAAAATGAATGGACTCAAATTTAATATAATGATATATAATGACATATATATCAAAGCCAACTTGAGGCCATACTAAATATGTGGAACATGAAAACATAAGTGGAATCAAGTAGAAATAATAGGTAAGAAAACTATAATATTATTGCTAACATTTGTGGTTTATTTCTTATAGAACATAGAGGTCAATAATTAGTTGATGCTTTTCTATATCTTTCTTTCTTTACTTTTTCATACTTTATATGTGTTTTTGGACTGTTCCTATCTATAGGCATATATATATATATATATATAAAATATATATATATATATATATATATATATATATATATATATATACTTCTACTCCTATCAGTTTAACAATGAATAACAGTAGTTGTGGAAAAACTGTTAGTAAAATGATAGGAGAACTCTGTGGTTATTTTATCAGCCTTTGAACCGTACTTAGCTCAGCAGCAGTTTTGAAGACTGGGAAACGTGTTTCCAGTGTGTGACCCTGTTTCATAGGTTTGGATCTAATAAAGCAGATGTTATTTACAAACTAGTGTGCAATTTTGATTAAATCCATCCAACAGATATTTCAAGGACTTACTTATGGTGTTTACTGTGTTTTGAAATCTCAGAACTCATTTGGGGTTGATAAGTGGAAGGCATTGCTGAAAAACACTATAAGGGACTACTGGAAAAGTAGCTGAGCAGGGTAGGCTGGGTTCAACTCTGCCTTGAGGAACAAGAGAAGAGACAGAAAAAATTACCAGAATGGCTGTTCTGAGGTACCAGTGTTTGGAGAGGGTATTATACATTTTAAGGGGGGGCCTAGATGAGAGAACCAGGGAGATAGGAATGGGGAAAATGGGGTGATTTTGTTCAGCCATGATTCCACTGGAGGTGGGCAGTGGTGTGTGGGGAGGTAGGCATCTGAGGGGGCTGACCATCTCTCCTCCCCAGCCTGTCACAGTAGCTATATTGGAAGAACTTCCCACATGCCTCCACAACTGACAAGATCCTTGGGAAGCCCATAGGTACGCCTAGCTGATCACCACAAAATGTTTAGTCCCCAGTGCTGAGATCACCAGCCTCATTGCTTGCCATGAAGTGCCATCCCATCAAGTGCCATGAAAGTACATGCTGTTCAGTGTACTGGGATCAGTTATGCACCATTGGGCACTGTTGTCAGCTGCCCTATCCCTTGTGCCAGGATCGTGACCCAGCCATATGCAGAGAACAGCATGCAACATCCCACAGCACCCACCACCACACCAGCCACTAAACTCAAAGTGGATCAAAGATGTAAATATAAGAATCAGTACCATGAAACACTCAGAACAAAACAGAGGGAAACCGCTTCATGACCTAGTAATAGGAGGTAGCTTAAATTTTACTCCCAAAGCTCAGGCAATGAATTAAAAAAGCAGATAAATGAGACCACCTTAAAATGAAAAGTTGTGTACCTCAAAGGACTTTGTCAAAAAGGCAAAGAAGGCAGCCAAGTTAATGGGAGAAAGTGTTTGGAAAGCACATATCGGATAAGGCTTGATATCCTCTGTACAACTCAACAACAAAAGAACAAACAACACAATTATAAAGTGAGTAAAGCATATGAACAGACATTTTTCCAAAGAGTAAATACAAATGGCTAAAAAGCACTTGAAGAGATGCTGAACTCCATTAGTTATAAAAGAAATGCAAATCAAGACTACAGTGAGGTATCACTTCACACCTATAAGAATTGCTGCTAAAAAAAACCAAAGAAAGCAAAAATGTTGGAGAGGATGCAGAGAAACTGGAACACATTCAGTATTGTTGGAATGTATAATGGTATACCTGCTGTGGAAAACAGTTTGGTGATTCCTCAGAAAACTAAATATTGAATTTCCGTATGTCCTGGCAATACCAATACTCAGCATATACCCAGAAGAGATCAAAGCGGTGACATGAACAGACATTTTCACACTGATGTTCATAGTGGCACTATTCACAAATGCCAGAAGATAGAAACAATCCAAGTGTCCATCAATAGACAGGGATAAAC